>NC_056731.1:1501851654-1501989154 GCF_019279795.1 Protopterus annectens | reverse complement strand
GTAGGGGAAAAAAAGATTAATCTGTCTAGTGTAAAAAGTAATGATGTAACAGTTTCCTTTATAGTATTTTGGGGGACCAGGCTAATTTAGGATGAGACATCATTGTAGAAGACATGTCTTCATTGGGGCCTTTGCTGAAACTTCCCAAACGGTATCTAAGTGCTGTAGGACTTGATGTAGTAAAGAGATCAGTTTGATTATTATTTATTTGGAATTGTTGGACTTTAATAGCAAGAATAAGCAATAGCAGAGTGTAGTAGCTTTACAGGTTTTGAGAGAAAATCTCATTTGAAAATATTTGAACTGGTTATGCGAGATGATGAATTAATAAAAGAAGGTAAAAAAGAAGTATTCAAAGGTTTAATTGTCTAGGTCTAGCATCACATTTGCACTATTTTCCAAGGTTTATACACAGTAGAGTAAAAAGAATATGTAGCCATGAAGGACAGTAATAGCACTGAAGAAATCATTTTAAGGACATCGGTTTCTGTTAGAAACTGTTTGACAATATGAGTTTAAGAGCCCAGCAGAGCCATAGGAAGATGATCCAGAACAGGAAAGCTTTACTGTATATGCTGATATATAGGAGACTCAGGGTAACCTACTCCTAAATCTAGTTTGCAGCCCATATTTAATTCTAAGCTTAGCTAGATGCTAATAAAGCTTCTTGATGATAAAATGTCATGCTCTGCTTAACTCACTGCCTTGTAAAGCTAAGACAGAAACCAAAACAGGAAAGCACCTTTGGGACAGCACTGCTATAACAGCATGGACTTGGTGATATGGGTGAGAGAAATACAAGAAAGCAGAGAAGCTGGCAAGTCTATGAAATAAAATATGTAGAAAATATCCGTAGTCTTTCAGAGAGTACATAGGTTCATAGGTTCATAGGTTCATAGGTTTATACTAGGCTATCTGCCCTAAGGCATTTATAAGCCTAGCCCAAATTATTGTGGCTTACGCCACCCCTTATATGAAAAAATACTGTGCCCATTAGTTTGTTGTGCCTCTGTCCAGCAGTGACCCAGAGATGATTCCCGGGGTAAACCTACGATCTCCCATCCACAGGTCTAGATTTCTCTTGAACAGCGTCAGCGAGGTGCTCTGCCTCACATGGACCGGGATTTTATTCCACAGCATAGGGAGTCTCTGAGTGATAAATCTATCCCTCCAGCACGTCCTATTTATATCCGTGCTAAGGTTTAAGTCGCTTGCTCTAGTGGTTTTGGTGGATTTGGATTTTTGAGGTGGAGCATGTCCATTAATTCCGGGTTGGACATGGCCTTGTATGTCAGGCACATGTCACCTCTGAGCAGACAGTATGCGACTGAATAGAGCTGGAGTTTCTTCAATCTGGCAGCATATGACAGATTTTGGAGTCCTTTATCCTTTTGGTGAGGAACTTTGGGGTCTCTCCAATTGCTGCAGATGTCGGGTGAGATACATCCCGAATGGGGCATTGTACTCGATCATTGGTCTGATAAGTGAAGAGTACAGGGGAACAATGACCTCACTAGATCTGGATGTGAATCCCTTCATGATCAGGTGGGCAATGTAGAAGGTCTTTCTAACCACTTTAGCAATGTGAGTGTCAAAAGAAAGGCCACTGTCAACCTGGGTCCCCAGGTCCCTGATAACCTCTTCTGTGCTTAGTGGATTGCCACCTATATGGTAGCTTGGGGTTACCTTGTTTTTCCCGAAGGGTATGACTATACATTTTTGGTGTTTAACTTCAGGCCATGGCTCTGGCACCAGCTATCTGTTTCCGTGAGTCCCTTCTGAAGGATATCAGTGTCCGATGCACTTTCCACTATGGCGCCCAGTTTGCAGTCATCTGCAAACTTTGTCAGCCAAAGTCCTCCCATGTTGGCCTGTACTTCTGAGAAGTAGATGCCAAACAATAGGGGCCAAGGACCGAGCCCTGTGGGACACCACTTGTGACCGGCTTGGAGTCTGACACAGCGCCAGCAACTCTAACCCTGTGGGTTCTGTCCTTAAGCCAGTTTGCAACCCATCTTGTGACATATGGGTTTACATTTAAGCTGGTAAGTTTTTCTACAATACCCGAGTGGGGTATTGTGTCGAAAGCCTTTGCAAGGTCAAGGTAGGCTGTATGGACTGCCTTTCCTCATCAATGGCCTTGGTGACTATTTCAAGAAGTCGACCAAGTTCAAAAGGCATGATCTTCCCTTGACAAAGCCAAACTGGGTCGGGTCCAATGTCTGCAAGTCCCCTATATCTTTGTTTATGAGCTCCATTATGATCCTCTCCATAGCTTTGCAGACTAGACTTGTTAAGCTTATGGGGGTAATTACCAGGGTCCGTGAGGCGCCACCTTTGTGGAGTGGGACCACAGTTGCCGTCACGCCACTCCTTGGGCACGTATCCTGTGGTAAGGCTGAGATTAAACAGCTGCCTTATGTGCGGGTTTAATTCCTCATTTAGCTCGTGTAGCACACAGCCGGGGACACCATCCGGTCCCATTGATGCTGTGTTTTTAGCTTTAGAGAGAGCAGCTTTCACCTGCGCATTTGAGATGTCCGGGAGGCTACACTCGGCTGGGATAGTTATCTCTCCTTTAGGGGAGAGGGGTGAAGTTTGCACTGAACCTGTCTGCCAGTATGTTGGCAATGTCTGTGGGTTCAGTGATTTTTGTATCATTTTGGACTAATTCTGAGCATATCTGTGAGTTTCCACCCAGGTTCCTAACATAGCTGAAAAAGGCCTTATGATTGTCCTTTGAATCCATGGCAATTTTTCTCTCAAAATTGGCCTTAGTTGATTTTATGAGTGCTCGTATTTTTTACTAATAATGATCAGGGGTGACTTCCCTTTTATGGATTTTGTTCTATCATGTAATAGCTTTCTCCTCTTATTGTAAAGTTTGTTAATGGCTGGGGTCCACCAGACTGGACGTTTGCCCTTTGTGGAAAGAGTCTTGGTTTTATTTGGGATTGCCTGATCCATGCAGTCCTGGAGGTGTTCATAGAAGGCATTTGTAAGGGCTTCGCAGCTTGGGTTGTGGTTTCCTCTGACTCAGGGGCCTTGAAGGATACCACACCAGTCTTGAGTAGTGTGAAGTTTGCTTTAGAGAAGTTCTTCACTATGGTCTTTTTGTTTGGGGTGGGGCGGGATGTGGATTTCCAGTGAGATTAGTTTATGATCAGATCTCACCAATGAGGGATATACTTCGGTGTGGAGCATTTTGTCCCCATGTTTGTGACAATGAGATCTAGTATATTTTCTCCTCTCGTGGGAACAGTGACTAGCTGTTCCATGGCATTTGAATTTATGAACTCCAGGAACCGTTGGGCTAGAAAGTTAGGGCTTGAGTAATGTTCCCAGTCTATATTCGGGTAGTTGAAGTCACCCAATATGATGGTGTTTGGAGATACATTTATACCCTCCAGTGTCTTCAGGAAGGCTGTGTGGGGTTCCTGAGTTTGAGAGGGTGGCCTGTAGCATGCTACAATTTGTAGAGCAGTTTTGCCTATTGTTAGTTGCACCTGGATGGTTTCAAGCTTCATGCGTTGCCACCAACCTGGAGGTGTGAGTATCCTTTATGAATATGGATACACCCTCCCTTTTGTGGAGTGGTCCGGGTTTTGGGGCGGAACGCATGATATGAGGTAAAACCTAATAGTGCCGGGTGCTCTCAGGAGCCTTGAACCAGGTTTCAGTTACAGCACAGACATCGATGTTCTCCATACTGAGAAGGGCCTCGAGTGCGTGCATTTTGAGATTTAGACTTCTGGCATTGAGCAGCATTACCCTCAATTTCTTCCCATTTTTGTTTTCTAGGGTGGTAGGTTTAGAATTTGAGCCTTGCCTAAAAAGGCACTATGGGGTGGCAAGAGCCTTAGCCAATATCCGGAATCCCAGGGGTGACAGGTGCAAGCCGTCCCTTGCGAAGCAGCGTGGCTTGTCAAGCATGTCATCCCAGGCAGACAGACACTGGATCCCCTTTGAATGACACCAGACATTAAGCCAATTGTTAAAGCTGATCATCTTGTCTCTATATTGTGGCATCATTCTTGGTGAAGGAAGGATACTGCTCAGGGTTAGGGTCATACCTGCCTGGGCTACATAATCAGAGAGCTCCTCTATGTCTCTTTTCATGCAGTCCAGGGAGGTACGTCTCAGGTCGTTCACACCAGCATGGACAATGACTGTGTCATATTTGTACTTGCTGTGGAGTGACCCGAGTGCTTGTGTTATGTGGCGGATTCTAGCGCCCGATAGGCAGCTTACTGTGACCCTCTCCTTGTTCAGCCTGGTGAGTGGGACGTCAGTGTGTCTGACTATGGAGTCACCTATGACAAGTATGTTTGGTGTTGTATTTGGCCTTAAGGGCTGTGACTGCTTTGCACACTGCTTTTGTGGTTTATGTGTTGCTTGTGGGGTGTCTTGAGGTAGCAGTTGTTTGGGTGTCTGCTTTGGAGGCCTCTGCTGTTTAGGTAAATTTTTACTCAGAGCCTCCGAGTATGTCTTTGTGTGTTTATGTGTTTGATTCAGTGGAGTGGTAGCATTATGTGAGGCTGGTTTTGTGGTGTGTGTAGTTGCCTTCTCCTCCTGTCTGGTCTTGCCAGTCCTGAGTTGAGAGAGCTCAGCCTCCAGTTTGGCTAAATAGCTGCATCTCTCGCAAGTATTTGTGTTATGTGGGAGGAGGAGAGGGTTGTCTGTGTACATGAGGCAGTTATAACATTGCCTCAAGATTCCCAGATTCACCAGCTGGACCGGAGAGGAGATTGACAACTGACCTTTGGACATGCTAGAATAATATTGGGAAATCCTTAATTGAAAACAAGGGCCAGTGGGGAGTGAGGGTGTAGTGCTTTTAATTTTTAGTGCTGACTTATATAATTGCTTTAGTGAGCAAGTGCCAGGTAACTTGAGTGCAATGTGATACAAGTAACTAAATGCAAAACAACAAACAGTAACTTTCTTTCAAGTGAAACAAGGAAATAAGTACAGTAAGCAATGCAGATATCACTAGTGATCCACAGAAGCGCTGAGAAGTTGCGTATTAGGTGAATTAGCTTCCAGGGAAATAACAAGCAAACAAACAACAAGTATATAAACAAAGCTAGATTCAGTAGGCCTGGATCTAGTCTATGCTAGAGCAAACAAGGTGAACCAATTTCAGTAAGATACAGTTCAAATATTCAGGCACTATAAACCTTTAACCAGAAAATTCCCAGCTCAGAAGGGCAGAGTCCAGCCTCTTCTCCCACAAGAGTGCAGTCCACTTTCATTTGCTCAAAAGAAAGGTTAAGGTAAATGCTTAGAATTTAATTTGTAAATTTTGCCAAATGCACCAGTAAAGTGGTTCAGTGGTTAAAGTTGTATTCTGAGTTTCTCCAGTTTGGTTATTTGCTGGTATCTCTTACATAAGTAGTCTGCAAATTTCCAT
The DNA here is from genome assembly GCF_019279795.1 of Protopterus annectens. Lineage (NCBI taxonomy): Eukaryota > Metazoa > Chordata > Ceratodontiformes > Protopteridae > Protopterus > Protopterus annectens. The sequence goes on along the minus strand of NC_056731.1, from coordinate 1,501,983,741 downwards.
GGATCACAAAGGATTTTTGAGGGTTCTCAAATCCCAGGCAGTCTCTGTTGATTGGACCTTGATATTTCTGTTTGTCAGATTGTTCTAAAATCAGGACAAATGGCTAGTGCTAACATTTGCTGTTACAACTTAAAATGAAGGAAAGTGTGGTCAACAATCTAAAAAAGACTACACAGTAACTTCTCCATGTTTGAGTTTCTATAGTCAAAGAAATAGCAGTGGGTGCCATCTATACTTAATAAACAGGTGACTCTGTGAGTCTGTGTGTCTGTGTGTGTGTGTGTGTGTGTGTGTGTGTGTGTGTGTGTGTGTGTGTGTGTGTGTGTGTGTGTGTGTGTATACACATGTGCATGCAGGTGTGTTCCTGGCCACGCTTGGGGCTGCAGCTAGTACTAAAGAGTAATGTATTGGAGCATCTTTGGTCATCACCAATAGTTTTGGCAGTCATCATTAAAGGACCATTATGGGAAAATAATAAAAAAAAAAAAACACTTGTTTTTTTTTTTTTATCTTTTCTGGAATTTCTATACATTGCTAACCTGTATTCATCAGAAAGTAGTGAGCACTACTAATTTTCTTGTGTTTGTAACCAATGTCCTTCTGGAGGCTGACATCCTTATCAGAGCTTGCTTTCTTCTAAAGCTAAATCTTCCCCATAGTGCAACAGTTGTTGAGAATATCAGTGGCTGGACTGTCACATCTCAGTTTTATTTATTTATTTAACAGGAAAGTCCAACTTGGAACAGAGCCAATTTTCAGCAGAGGCCTGGGGAAAAACACTCCAGACACATGTCTTCGTAATGTGGGAGGAAAACAGAGCACCCAAAGTACACATGAATGCAGGCTCCATACAGAAGGCACCCCAGCCAAGAATTGAACCAGAAAACCTCTTGCTGAGAGGTGACAATGCTATCGCTGCACCACTGTGCCATCCAAGAAAAGCAGAGAAGCAGTGCTAATTTTGAAAGGCCTCTGTAGTATTATCACTTGCTGTTCTCCAGTGCCCCTTACAAATGTTTTCCCTACTGATTTGTTACACAGTCTATAAAAAAGACATCCAGAAATATCATCTCATTGCTGTGGTAACAGACTTTTTTGGGAGATATTGCTTTTCGGGTGCTTTAGTTCCTTCTCAAGTTACTCCTCCCAGTTTCCTTCTCTCAGTAAGCCACAGTATCACATTTCCTGCTCTGCAAGGTTTAGTTACTTAGTCACCTATGCATAACAATAGACATCAGACAGAACTGTCTGTGTGATGTGCCAGTAAAAGTGTTCCATGTCTGTTCTTATTCATGCCATCTGAATAGCACTTTCACGGTAGATAATGTTACAAAATGCTTATATCAATCCTTACCATACAGGAGTCTAAGTATTCCAAAAAGTGTGTTCTGTTCTGTTTATTATAATTCATATTGGCTACTCACAGCTGTTGATATGTCTGCAACAAAGGCTCTTATCATCTACCAAATAATAGTCTTATTTCAAACAAATCATTATATAAGAATGCAGATGTCAATCTTATTACCTCTCAGACAGGCCATTGATGTTACCTTCTACTTATCCATACTGTTGGTTTAGTGTACACAGTCAGTTACATTTCTAATGTTACTCAGTGTATTTCTCTGTAAGCATAATATAATGCATACCGTCACTGTCCCTAGCAATGTGCACACTTTTCAGTCTGAGTTAATGTCAATACCACTTTCCAGTCCACACTGCCACATCATTTTCCATTCATTGCTACCCAAGAATTTTGACAGTTCTCTGAGAAATAAAAAAGAAGTGACGTCCACAAGCTTTTATACCATAGTTATTTTTAAGCAATCTGCAGATGACGTAGCAACAGTTTCAGTGGATTTTGTTGCAATTATACTAACATTTTTCATCAAAGAATAATATGATTATTCCAAAGTGCTTATAATTCTCTAACTGAGCGCTGTGCTCATTTTCGAATTTTGGTTAGTTACTATTTGTAAGTCAGACATAGTGATCACTTCCATTGCCATGTTGTAAGCAGTCACACCTGCAGCAGTAAAAGCACCCTGCTGACATCAGCTGGTAAATACATAGGCATCAGGTAGGTGTTCCTGTGCCTGTGTTCCACAATTACTGCATGCAAGCATGCACACCTGTACACACACACTATAATGTACCACCAAAATTAGCCATTAGGCATTTCTGTACAATCACAATTGCAATGGTCTAAACCAAACATCTCATGCAAACACACCATCTCATGCAAACACACCATCTCATGCAAACACACCATCCCAGTGCAGCATTAACCATTGGTAATGGGTGATCCCATGTGATATAAACTTCATTATTCTCTATAATGCTTTGTGGCTCATGTTTCCAATCCTCCTCAGCTACTTCAATAATGTAATGTTTCCACAATGCTCACTGCAACAGTCTTGCCACATTACTATGCCTTTCAGTATACAAGCCCTCTGCTATTAGTGTGTCATACCTAACAACAAGATATGCAACTGTTTCCAGTTTTGTTTACAGAACCTGCATTTGTCTGTTTCTCCCACATGTTTAATGGGCTTTGTAAACTGACATGTATCTTCATAGGTTCATAGGTTCATAGGTTGGTACTAGGCTATCGGCCCTAGTGCCTATACAAGCCTAGCCATGACAATTCCCTGGATATTTCTTCCCACAATATTTACTTCCCTGGACCCCTGTCTAGCAGGGCGACTGACATGATCCCTGGAGTGAATTTCCTATCTCCCATCCAATCGTCAAGGTTCCTTTTGAAGAGGGCCAAGGAGGCGCTCTGCTTGACATGTATGGGCAGTCTATTCCAGAGTATGAAAAGTGTTGGGGTCAGGAACCTATCCCTCCAGCATGTTTTGTTCATTGTGATGACAAGGTTTATATTCCTGGAGCATGTGGCTCTGAGGGATTGGGATTTCTTTAAGTGGAGCATGTCCAACAGCTCAGCGTTTGACATGGCCTTGTATGTTAAACAGAGATCGCCTCTGAGTAGATGATATGCCACAGAGTATAGCTGGAGTTTTTTTAGACGGTCAGCATTGGGCATCTGCTTTAGGCCTGTGATTCTTTTAGTGAGGTATTTCTGCAGCCTTTCCAGCTGTTGCAGATGTCTTGTAAGGTACATACCAAACGGGGCATTGTACTCTATAATGGGTCTAATGAGGGATGAGTAGTGGGACAATGACCTCCTTTTTCTGGATGAAAAGCCCTTAGTGATGAGGTGTGCCACATAGAAGGATTTCATGACTGTTGTGGCGATGTGGTTATCGAAGGTGAGAAAACTGTCCACCTGTGTCCCTAAGTCTCTCATCACACATTCGGTGTTTAGTGTACTGTCACCTATGTGGCAATTCATGGGTACATGTTTTTTCCCAAAGGGGATAACTATACATTTCTTGGCATTAAGCTTGAGCCCATGGCTCTGGCACCAAGCATCTGTTTCTGTAAGGCCTTTTTGTAGAATATCCACATCATTTGGGGATTCAATAATGGCTCCCAGTTTGCAGTCATCTGCGAACGTTGTTAGCCAGAGTCCCTTAGAGTTGGTCAGTACTTCACAGAAGTAGACAGGAGAAATGTACTGAATCTAACGCAAATGACATTGTGCGGACTACAGCAATTGATATGAGTCCAGTAGTAAGGAAGAAAACCATTTTTTCAAGTGAGAAAGAAATAGGACATGTTAATCATGAAGCCACGTGTTTGTCGTTCCCTTTATCTTACCAGATGGTGAAACAGAAGGGCTGGAGCCCTCAGTACAAAGGGAAGAAACGCAAGCAGTAGAGCGAAGCACCAGAAGGCTATAAGAAACCCTCCAAAATGACTTCAATGAACTGGTAATTAATTTGTCTTGTTATTCTTTAATAAACACTGAAAGGAAAGTTTTGAATAGGGGCTTATCATTTGTTCCTTCACAGGGCATGGATATCAGTGATTTAATAGTGGAGCTTAAAAGCTTCACAAGAGGACTGGCTTTGGACTTATATTTTAATAATGGCTCTACACATAGAAGAGCCCCTGCTTCTAGTTTTAAGAAACTATCAGCTTATACTCCAGAGTTACATCCTCTCATAGAGAGTTTTGAGAAAATTTGTATTAATGATTTTTATGAATTATACAAGCAATGTAAGTTTAAATCAGAATTCTATAATTTGAATGTTATGGAATCAGCAGCTTTAAAGACACTACAAAACAATGAAGTAATTGTAATAAGACCAGCAGACAAGGGTGGTGCTATTGTGGTACTAGATAGTGATTACTACAAGTTAACGATGAATGATATGCTATCTCAAGCAGATACTTATAAAGCAATACATATGTTTGAGTTGAATACAATTATTAGCAATGTACATGCTGAACTTTATGATATGTTGATGTGTAATATAATTGATAATGAACTTTATAAGTATTTTTTAATTGAAAAACCATTAGTGCCTGTTATTACAGGTCTTCCTAAGGTACACAAGACTTTGCAAACCCCCCCTTTAGACCAATTGTTTCAGGGAGGGGGTGGCTCACTGCAAGTATTTCATTTTACGTTGAGAAACAGTTGGGGCCAGTAGTAGAATCCACTCCATATATTTTAAAGGACACACAACAGTTCCCAGATTCTTTAGCAGATAGTGCATTAGATAATGTATACACAGATACTGATATTATGGTTACTTTAGACGTTCAGTCTTTATTTACTAGCATACCTAATAGCACAGGAATTGAGTTCTTAAGATTATTCCTTCTTAACAAGGGCTTCACTACTAATATAGTTATGAAGATCACTATGCTAATGGAGCTAGTACTTAAGAATAATGTCTTTTTATATGATAACAAATACTTTTTACAAATGATGGGGGTTGCCATGGGTACGCCTTGTGCCAATTCATATGCGAATTTGGTACTAGCTTATTGGGAATCTACGTATATTTTGGCACATGATGTATACTCTGAACATATTAAATTTTATAAAAGGTTTGTAGATGACCTCTTTTTGATTTGGAGTGGGAACCCTGAAATTTTAGATGAGTTTCTTGTCTACATTAATAGTACCACTGCATTTTTGAGATTGTCAGGAGAGAGATCATATGATCAGATTCACTTTTTAGATGTTACACTTTAGAAATATGATGGGATGTTGGATATGGATGTATATAGGAAACCATGCAGGAAGAATGCCTTCTTACACCGTGACAGCATGCACCCACCTCATGTGCAAAAGAATATAGTAAAAAATCAAGCCACACATTGCTCTCGTTTAGTGAGTGATGATTTGGCTTTCGAAACAACAATAGCTGATCTACACAAGGATTTGAGTTCCAGAGGGTATAAGGGAATAGATCTTTCAGCTCTGCAACATGTAGAACATAGTGATATTGCTCTACCTTATATCAAGAGGAAAAGGGAGGAGCGTTTTAAACAAGAGAGGTCGGTGAACAGTTATAAGAGGATGGTCATGACGTATACCAATAGGAACAGAACCATCACGAATGTGATCAGGAAGAATTGGAGTATTTTACAGATAAATGACAGACTCAAGGCATTAGTGGGTCCTAGCCCTAGGTTTAGCTATAGGAATACTAAATCTTTAAAGAGAATGCTCTGTTTTGAGAGACGGCCAGAAGAGAAACCCCTATCCGTTAGAAGAGGTACCTTTCCCTGTCGTAGTTGTAATCAATGTCCATTTATTTCAAGTAAGAACAGTTTTAAACATCCAGATACTGGTGTGATCATTAAATTTGATCACTATGCAGATTGTAGAACACGTAATCTGGTATATATTGCAGTCTGCCGTAAATGCAATGGATTTTACGTAGGTAAGACCAACAGGACTTTAAGGGAAAGAATAAGAGAACACCTATATGCCATAAATAGGGAGAATGATACTAATGCTTTAGCTAAGCATGTATTGTTGCATGATACTACACACACCTTTGAGTTTTCAGCTTTGGAACTCATCTATCCTACAATGAGGTTGGGGAACATTGGTAATTTTATGGAGAAGGAAGAAAGCAAATGGATTATTAGATTGCAAGCTGATACAGGTCACGGTCTAAATGACAGGGTTAGTCTCAGACCCTTTCTACTAGACCGAGCTCTGAAGCACTAATTCTTCCTTTTTTAACAAAACTTTTTAACCTTTTTATTCATTCTTTAGATATGAGGAATTATTGATATATTTTAATGTGTCATTAGACTGTATATGATCTTGAATGATCTCAGAACCAATTAAGACTTAGATTGTGTTCTTATTGGCTGATGATGCTATTGGTTTGAGTATTTAAATGACTTGAAGTTTTTATGTTTTATTTAAGTCTGAAGAAGCGTCCTGTGTAGACGTGAAAGCGCTTACTATTTTCTTTGAATAAAGGTGTTTATTCTACTTTTATTGAGACTGGTTGGCTTCGATTGTTGTGGGGTACCTGCACCTATTATTCTGCAGTTCATAGAAGTAGATGCCAAACAAGAGCGGTCCCAGGACTGAACCCTGAGGTACTCCACTTGTCACTTGTCTGGAGCTGGATTTTGAGATGGCTACTTTTACAGTCTGGGTTCTGTCAGTAAGCCAGTTGGCAACCCATCGAATGACGTAGGGATTTATGCCCAGCTTAGTAAGTTTATCTATGATTCCAGAGTGGGGGATGGTATCGAAGACCTTGGGGAGGTCCAAATAGTCTTACCCTCGTCCACAGCTCTGGAGACTGATTCGAAGAAGTCAGTCAGGTTCAGGAGACAAGATCGGCCCTTCACGAACCCAAACTGCATGGGGTCCAGTGTTTGAAGGTTGCCAATGTCTTTGTTTATAAGTTCCATGATGTGTTCCATGCCTTTGCAGATCAGGCTCATCAGACTGATGGGACGGTAGTTCACGGGATCCAAGGTGGATCCCCCCTTGTGAAGTGGGGATAACTGTAGCTGTGCACCACTCAGTGGGCACGAAGCCTGAGGTGAAGCTATGATTAAACATGACACTTAGGTGAGGTGCCAGTTCATTTTGTAGTTCATGTAGTACACAGCCCAGGATGTCATCCTGTCCCATGGATGCTGTATTCTTAGCTTTGGAGGGTATGGTTTCTACGTGTGTTTTCGTTTTTACCGGAATTTGGCAATCTTTTGGTATTGAGATGGACCCTTTAGGGAGTGAGAGAGGGGGTGAAGTTGGCACTAAATCGATCTGCCAAGATATTGGCAGTATCCTTCGGATCAGTATATTTAATACCATTCTGTTGTAGCTCAGAGCAGATCTGAGCATTGCCATTTATATTCTTGACATAACTATAGAATGCCTTGTGGTTGTCTTTGGAATTTTTGGCAATTTTATTTTCGTAACTAGCTTTGGAGGATTTTATGAGGGATCTCAGCTTCTTACTGAGGCTGGTAAGGGAGTTCTTTGCATCCTTGGATTTTCCTCTTTTATGCAACAGTTTCTTCCTTCTGTTGTATAGTTTGTTTATGGCAGGGTACCACCAGATTGGCTTTCTTTTTTTTTGGTGGAGAGCATCTTGGTTCTATTTGGGATGACACAATTCATGCATGAGTGGATGTGCTTGTACAATGCCTTAGTGTAGGACTCAGCAGTCGAACTTTCAGAACCCGTCTGCATGGGTGTCATGAAGTTTGTCACTTCTGACTTGAGTAGCATGAAGTTGGGTTTGGAGAAGTTTTTTTACGAAGGTTTCCTTACGGGGGGGGGGGTTGGGGTAGGATGTGGATGTCAAGGATGATTTGCTTATGGTCAGACCTGACCAATGAAGGGGTGACCACTGGTGTGGAGCATCTATCTCCCATTTTGGTAATGACCGGGTCTAGGATATTGGAGCCTCTGGTGGGACAACAAATTAGTTGATCCAGGGCGTTGGAATATATGAATTCCAAGAATCGTTGTGAAAAGGTGTTGGTACCCAAGTAGTTTTCCCAGTTAATGGCAGGGTAGTTGAAATCATCCAGTATTAGGGTGTTTGGTTGTATCTTAATATTTTCCAGTATGTTTAGAAAGGTGTAGTGAGAATCTTGGGGCATGGTGGGGGATCTGTAGCAAGCTACAATTTGGATTGCAGTCTTACCTACTGTTAGTTGCACTTGGAGAATTTCAGATGCATTGTGTTGGGCAACTAGCCTGGAGGTGTGAATATCCTTGGTGAATATGGACACTCCTCCACCTTTAGTGTTTCAGTCTTGGTTTGGTGGCCGAAAATTGTGGTAAGAGTTGTAGCCTGGTATTGCAGCGGTGCTCTCTGCAACCTTGAACCAGGTCTCAGTTACTGCACAGATATCGATGTTTTCCATTTTTACGAGTGCTTTGAGAGAGAGTGCATTTTAAGGTTTAGACTTTTAGCATTGAGTAGCATTACCTTCAGATTTTGCATGCTTGTATCTGTTACGGTGGTGGTTTTACCCTTTGAACCTTGCCTATAGGAGTGGCAAGAGCGTTTGCCAGTAACCTGAATCCCAGGGGTGACAGGTGCAGACCACCTCTGGCAAAGCATCGTGGTTTGTCGATCATGTCTTCCTAGGCAGACAGATTTTGGATCCCCTTTGAATGACACCAGAAGCTTAGCCAATTGTTGAAGTCAATCATTTTGTCATTATACTGTGGTATAATTCTGGTGAAGGCAGGATGCTACTCAGGGCTAGGGTCATACCTGCCTGGGACACATTATCCGAGAGCTCTTCCATGTTTCTTTTCATGTAGTCCAGGGAGGTACGTCTCAAGTCATTCACTCCAACATGGACAATGACAGAGTCATATTTGTACTTGTTGTGGAGTGACTTGAGTGCATGTGTTATGTGGCGGATCCTGGCACCTGACTGTAATTTTCACCTTGTTCAGCCTGGTGAGTGGGACATCAGTGTGCCTGACTATAGAGTCACCTATGACTAAAGTGTTGGGTACATTGTCTTTCCTTAGGGTCTGTTGTTGGGTGACACACTGGTGTTGTGAGCTATGTGTCACTTTGGTTGTGATTCGTGTTTGTTTGCGTTTCAGCTTTGGAGGTCCTTGTTTCTTGGGCAGTTAATGTTAAGTGCCTCCGCATATGTGGGTTTAGTGTTGCTATGTGTGCATGTTGATGGTGTGGGTTTTGAAGGGCTATGTGTTGCTTGAGGTGTAGTTGTTAACCTTCTCCTCTTGACTGTCTAGACACTTTTATATCTGTTTGTTTTGTTTTTTTTGGCACATTCAATTGCTGCCTGATTTTTGTCTACTTTTGGTTTTGCTTCCATTTATGCTTTTCACCGATTTGCTTCTGATAAACTAAGCAAGGAAATCATCTTAAATTTGTTCTATTCATGTTTAGTATTATCTATAGGAACTGTTTGGAAGCAAAAATGTAGGAGATTATTTGATTGCATAGGGAGATCAAGAGCTTGATTAGTCACTCGAATGGTTAATGATAGTACTGTTTGTATGAAGAATGTATTGAACTGAATGGCCATTATATCATCTTGTTTCTGTGTGTTTGGTGTTGGCTGTGTAATTTGTTCTGAATTTGAAAGTTTACTGATTAAGGACCACAACAGTTTTGGACTATTAGTGTTTGCATTTTGATTGAGTAATAGGTTTTCTTATCTTTGTTCATAAGTTGTTTTGCGGGGTTTCATAGATGTCTACATAATAGTAAAGTAGGAGCTGTATTAATTTTTGTCCTGACATTCCAGACTTGGTGGTGGTGTTTCATGAGTTCTTTACTTGCTAAAGGATAGCCACAGGGCATGTTTGGCTCTGACTATTTTCATTTTGAGATGGGTACTGTGTTTTTAGAACATCTGGGAAGGTTTTATTGAACTGGAAAGACAGCATCATCTATGGGGAGTATAATTAGTATTTTCCAAGTACAGGAGATGCAGTGTATTAATAAAAGCGTGATATGAAAAGTAGTAAGTTTTCTTATCAGGCTGTAAAGATTGTTTTGGAGGTGTTGCTTTGATGTTACATGGTTTAGATTGGTAAGTGATCTTAAAGAGTTCCATTGGATGAGATTTTATTTAGTGTGACTTTTGAGGTTGGATTGTCTGGCTGTAGTTTTGTTATATCTAGTTGGTGTGGATATAAATTGGGTGAACTTGTACAGATGTTTACTGGTTGGATTTCCAGATTACATGGTTAGCCATTCTATATTAACACCACCCAATGTTAGGGTTTCATTAGTGATTTTTGAGTAAAAGCAGCATAGGAGGTCTTCCAGTGTTTTAGTATTGTCACCTGGGGATATGAATGTGTGTATGTGTGTGTTTACATATCTATCTATAGGTATATAAATATATATATATATATATATATATATATATATATATATATATATATATATATATATATATATATATGTGTGTGTGTGTACATATATATATATATATATATATATATATATATATATATATATATATATATATGTGGGTCTATGTTGAATTACTGAATTTATACTTCAATGAAACCCACTTACCTGAGACCATTTCTCTGAAAACCCAATCAACCAAAACCACAGACTGCCAGAAACCTGTCCCTGTGAAAGGAATCACTTGGTCACCTCAGACCCTAAACAAAGCAAAATTAAGTCCACACATGTAGGGGCCTTCGCCCCTCACACCCCTTACTTAATTATACCAACTCTGAGATCGCAGTACACTGATGACAGGGCAAAGTTAACCATGATGGTCAAGTGGTTCCTTTCACAGGGAAAGGTTTTCAGCAGTCCATGGTTTTGGTTGATCGGGTTTTTGGAGAACTGGTCTCGGGTAAGTGGATTTTATTGAAGCATAGTTTTGGTAATTCAATGTAGACCCATATATATATATATATATATATATATATATATATATATATATATATATATATATATATATGTATGTATACGTACATGCATATTCATATCCACACATGCACAGGTTTATGTCAGAAGAGCGAGTTTTTAGAAACTCTAACTTCATATGGTCGAGACCATACGTTTGACTTTATGAAAACTCAAATGAAACAAAAACAAAAATCTGTTTTTGCAGGGCCCTGCATCCCCACACACTCCTGCAAATTATATATAATAAATCCAAATTCACACCACAGTGGGGAAAAGGTTAAATTTGCTGATCCCCACTGTACCATGATCGCCAAACAGATATTCATAGTTCATATTAGGGTTATGAAAGGAAGTAAGAATGGAGATAAAAGGAAATTATAAGAAGAGTGCATGGTGGGGTATCTTTGGGTAACTTAGGTGAACAGGGAGGAAAGAGAAAGAGGCAGAGAAAAGGTCTGGATAGATAAAGTGGATATGGTTAGGTAGTGGGAAAAACAAAAGAAAGAGTAGGAGGTTGGAGAGTGCTGCAAGGCATGACTTAAGTTGAAAGGATGTGAATGAAATATAGTGAATAAGTTCAGCCAAGATTGGCACAGGAGCAGATCCATGATTTTGTGAAGTATTCTTTTAGGAAGCATTTAAAGGTGGGTAGGTTAGAAATAGTTCTGGTAGTTGGGGGTAGGGAGTTCTATTTTTTGCTGTTGAGTACAAATATAGGCTTTGTTCAGTGCTTTATTTGATTTATTTATGTTGAGAAGTTTGTCTTCTGATCTGAGAGTTCTTTTAGGGAAATATGTGTTGATTAAAGGGGTATGAGTGGACAGGCTAATGGTTTGTGTATGATTTTATGTATTGTTATAAGTTGAATGTAGGAGAGGTGGAGGAGGAGTTCCTATTTTTTGAGCTTATCCGCCATTCTTAGTTGGGTAATATTCCTGTGGGTATAAGAAGGCAGGTGGTCACTTAGTGTATCAGGGATGGTCTCCAAGGAGGTAAAATCAGATGGGATGGTAACCAGAATCCAATATAGGACAGACTAGTGGGAGTTATCTTTGCCATATCTTGTTGGAGTATTAATAGGTTGAGTGAATCCAAAGAAGTTCATGCTGTTGATTGCTGAATTTGCAGATAAAGACTGCAGCCAATGTTTACATCACCCAGGAGGATAATTTCATTTGTGATTATATCTGCTATCTAGGAAAGTATGATTTCAAGCATTGGAAGTTCTGTCCTGCGGTAATTTATAGCACAGCAATGCATATGTTTGTGGCTCTATTAAATTTTAGGAGTGAGGTTAGGATTCCTGATTTCTCAAATTCTTTGACTGTGCCTGTATAAGAAGTTACTGTGAGCACATTTGCGAAGATTATAGCTATTCCACCTGTTGTTTTATGTGTTCTATCAAGCCTAATAATATTATAACTGGGGGTAGTATTTCAGCATATTTTCATATTTTAGCCATGTCTCTGTTGTGGCTAGGATATCTGGGTTGTGTTGACTCATCCAAGAATGAAAACCTGTGATTTTATACACACACACACACACACACACACACACACACACACACACACACACACACACACACACACACACATATACATATGGTTTACTATTGAAACCTTGAAACTGCATGCATCGACTGGTCTCAACGTTGAACTGAAATGTAGAAAATCGCAACAGCAAGCAAACAGCCAACTTGAAATTGAATACATCAACTCCCATAGTTCGATGCTTTCGATATAGCAGGAAGTGACGTCTGTCACCTAAGCTATGCACCGTAATGTACCATGACACTCTAGATTCAACGGCACATCACTTTTACTATGTTTCAGGGGGGCAAGCCTTCCTGTTCCACCCACACCCCCTGCAAATTAAATATACCAACTCTGAAATCACACTATAGTGAGCAAATGGGTTAATTCTCTGTTCCTCACTGAACCGTGATCTCTACTCAAAATCTCTAAGCCAAATACTCGAACTACACTACCCATTCAGTGCTGTGTAGTCAATGTATTTTGGTTCACAAAACTGCCCAGTTGCAAATTGCACTTTGACAATCCTATGCTCAACCCAATGCTGTTCGCAAACATGATAGTAAACCTATATATATATATATATATATATATATATATATATATATATATATATACGCACACACACACACACACACACACACACATATATATATATATATATATATATATATATATATATATATATATATATATATATATATATATATTATTTGGTTTAGGATTTGGTTGGGACCTTGGTAGAGCCTGATGTCACCTGATTGATGTATGGTGGAGAAATACGGTTTGTTTATTATGGCATTTTTCATCGACATGGGTTTAGCATTTTTTAGTACTTTTGAGATACAACAATGGACACAGGCAACATGTAAATGGTTCAACTTCCAGGGCCCTGCTTGCAAATGTTCCTCCAAGCCCCTGCTTACACTTACAAAGAGTACCAGAACTTGCACAGTGGAGTGGTGGATACTGTTGTCGCCTCACAGCAAGAGGTTCCCTGGTTCAAGTCTCGGCAGGCATGCCTTCTGTGTGGAGTCTGCATGCCCTCCCTTTGTTAGCGTGGGTTTCCTCCATGTGTTCTGGTTTCCTCCCACATTCCAAAGATGTGCAGTAGGTGGACTGGACACTCTAAATTGGCAATAGGTGTGAGTGTGCATGTAAGTGTGTAATGTAGAAGAACTACAGTAGTAGGGCTGTCCACCCAGTGGTGTAAACCTTGGCTCAAGATAATTGTTACTGTTGAAGTGACACCCCAACCCCATGTGCAAAAAATAGGAAAAAAGAGGTTGTGGATAGATACAGGTTAAGCACTGGTTTTCTGTAATAGCTTTTTCACAATTCAGATAATGCTGTTGTTGTGACAAACCTCTAAATGTTCTAGATCATTGTCTCTGACTGGGATCCCATAACTTTCACATCCTCTTCACCACAGTATTTTTATAAACAGGCAATCACATTCATTCATCGAGGAGTTGATATGTCTTATTCTGCGCAGCATGGTAACTGCTACTGTGCTAACGCCTTCAAGTCTGGTCATTGTTACTCATCATGCTTAACAGTTTATGCATATGCAACTCTCAAGGCATTGTTTTAATCTTTGTCTTTCTGCTCTGCTCTTATCGTGAGCTACTTTTTGGAGTTTCTATGTCTACCCTACACATTAAAGGTACAGCACAGCCAGTTAAAAGAAAGTTTATCCTTTGCAGTTGAATGCAAACTGCTCCACCCTTTTTCTTTTGATAGCCTCCTCACTGTCTTTCCCTTGAATACATATACTGCTTGTGGACATCCCAACTAGGTTTTGTCGTCATATTATGAGGACTTTTGCTGTCATAATGAACCCAAACAACCATTTCCTGCATTACCGTCCAGACATGTTCTATTTAAAATAAAGCATAGTGACATTCACACAATGCACAACTTTCTGCTTTTATTTTATCACTGAACAGGGACACTAAAGAGGCTTTATTGATGTAATTTCTGACAATGACAATACGTAAATAGGTAAAGATGAAATATGCTTTACACAAAGTGCATATAGCAGCAGTCGCTGATCTATGCCATTTCTTCATATCACTTTCTCTTCCTTAGTAATTTGCAAAAAAAAAAAGGAATGTCGTTTTGTAAATGACAATGATGCATTACTTATGATACTATACATATAAAACAAGCAGCGCAGTCCTTAGCTGCACTGACGGCTATAATTTAAAATGTAAGAATGCTATTGTCTATTATCTAATCATAAGGTCTTCATGGACATTTTTCTTGTTTATCTTGGTTAAAAATACAGCATTTATTTTTATTGCCTTTAATTCTGTCAATCATTTATAGACACCAGTACCATTACAACTGTAACTGGTAAACACCTTATTGACAGGATACGTAAAACAGGGGGATCAAGATCCTACCTTTGTGTAGATTAATTACGTTAGCCTAGGATATGTTTTTTCATCACATTCTCACTCTGCAGGCATCTTCAGAACAAACTCTTATGGCAGAGAAGCTGAGCAGGACCAGGACATACCCTCATGAATTGAAACTGAATCAGGGTGTTTCCCAGGAACTGATCTGTCTATAAAAACACCTGTAATGGATCTTTTTGCCTCGACTCACAAATGGTGTGATATCAGAGATGTTGGAGGAAAAGTAAAACTAGACACAATATCATGTTATATATTTGCATGTATACTGTGGTACTGTGACACAGAGCACTGCTGTTGATGGTGTCATGTCCTACGTCACACATCAGTACAATCAGAAGGTGAAATATTAATTTTTCAATATCCTACTGCATGGGAACTTCAGTAGTTGAGGGTGCTGTGGGATGTGGTGATACCCGAGTATGCATCCCATGATAACAAGAGTCCGGAAGCACACATCATATATCATCAGCCATAAAACTCTTATGTCAGTTCGACTCTGGTATTGAGAGGAAATAGGTAGGGTGCTTAAGGCCATGAGTCTGAAGCTGAAATGGGAATTTTCTGCCACCTCCCAGACGACAGGAGGAGAATGATTTAGGTCCAACCCAGAAGTAAGGAGTGTCTCTCAGTGTACAGTTAAAGCAGCAAATGTTGCTCCACAGGAATCCAAAAAAAGGAGAAAAGTAAATACAAATTCTGATGCAGTACGTTCACTTATTTGCTATGATAAGCTGTCTGGTTGTCTCAAAAATATGGTGACAATATGTAGGCCATTCCTAATAGCCTTGCTCTTGGTCAAACTACCATTTGTATTAATAGTAACATTACACAGTAAGATTGGACACCCTTTGTTAAGGGCCTTAAATTAGCTGATAAGGAGTTGGTTGGTGGTAGTGATAGCTACCTTATAGTCTGGGCAAAAAGCGGCATAGCTAATAAACCTGTGCCAGCCTTTCCCAGGTGTGTGTGTGTATGTGTGTGTGTGTGTGTGTGTGTGTGTGTGTGTGTGTGTGTGTGTGTGTGTGTGTGTGTGTGTGTGTGTGTGTGTGTGTGTGTGTGTGTGTGTGTGTGTGTGTGTGTGTGTGTGTGTGTGTGTGTGTGTGTGTGTGTGTCAGCTTCTTGGGCAGGGACATGAAGCACTGGTTGGACACAGAGGGTGCTGGAGGTCTTGGCTTGGCCACTCAGCTGAGATCTCAACTTTATAGCTGTGCCACTGTGCCAGTGGGGAGTTTTACTGGGGATCTGGAGAAATAGGGAGAAACCAGCCCCAGACTCACTGTGGTCTCTGTGTGCTCTTAAGGGAAATTGCATTTCTTGCAGAGAGCTGCATCTGTAAATACTGTGTGTGTACTTATCTTCTCAGTGTATGTCCCCCATTGGTGCCAGTGGTGAGGATTAAGACTCCTTGATTACTTGTCCAGTGGTGGGTCATCATACCTTTTACTTATCCTTACTGTTGCCTTAGAATACACAGCCAGTTAAATTTCCATTGCAGATTTTCTGATGTTGCTCAATGTATTTCTCTATAAGCGCAGTATAATGCATACTATCACTGCTCCTAGTAATGTGCACACTTTTCTATCCAAGTTAATGTCAATTCCACATTCCAGTGTACACTACTACATCCTTTTCCATTCATTGCTATCCAAGAATTTTGACAGTTTAGAAAATGCTGTTATCTGCACAAGAGAAACTCTTAATCATGTTGAGTTAGGATTAAACAGCCAATTTACAAACCTGCCAGCATCAAATGAGCTTAAAATGAGGGTCCTGAAATGGATAAAATGACTGCAGAAGAGTTGCATTCATATTCTGAAAGCAACACAGAAAAGCTTTGTGATGAGAACTCTAATCAAAATAACCTCTTCTGAAACATTATTAAGGACAATGAATTTTACTTCAAGAGAGAGATGTAAAAGACATTAGAGACTACCATGAAGAAAAAGACAGGCACTTCTCTTTAATTCTGATGCCTTTCTTCCCTGTTTTTTCCAAGCAGCTTTTACAGTCACAGCTCAGCCGATGACAATGCTTATAAATTGATAACTTCAACAGATGAACATTCAATGAGGGAGCCACCTTGTAAAAATTCAAGAGCTGTACATAATCAACACCTTCTTACAATGGGTGTACTTTTGAAGAATGAAAGTTCACAACTTCGAACTCCAAAAGTATACCCACGCTGATGCGAAAGTGCACTTTCATGAACCTGCTAAACGAATGGGTTAACAGTCACGGACCTTAGGGTTAGGGCACGAGTTAAAGTAAGGGAATAGTTAGTAGGGCTATCCCCTTACCTTAACCCGTGCCCTAACCATAAGGTCCGTGACTATCGCACCACAGTGGAAGACATTCCAAATCGGGCTATGTCCTCCACTGTGGTGCGATAGTCATGGATCTTAGGGTTAGGGCAAGGGTTAAGTTAAGGGGATACTTAGTAGGGTTATCCCCTTACCTTGACCTGTGCCCTAACCCTAAGGTCCATGACTATCGCACCACAGTGGAAGACATTCCAAATCGGGCTACGTCCTCCACTGTGGTGTGATAGTCACGGACCTTAGGGTTAGGGCACAGGTTAGGGTAAGGGGATAGTTAGTAGGGCTATCCCCTTACCTTGAACCATGCCCTAACCCTAAGGTCCATGACTATCGCACCACAGTGGAGGACATAGCCTGTTTTTTAATGTCTGAATTGTGGTGCAGTAGGTTCAGTCTAGTGAGCTTAAGCAAAACTGCACTTTCGCTTACGTGAGGATGTACTTTCCCATTTCGAAAAAGTGAATTTTCATTGTAGGAAATTACACCCCTTACAACACATTCAATATACTAATGTCAGATACCTGTTATGGTATTGGACCTCATTGGAAAAATAAAAATTCAGTAAAGTTGTTAGAACTTTTCAGGGCCTTTGCTACAATTTAACAAGTACTTGATGAAATTCTTGCAAACTTTGAGGTATCAGCTGATATATTTGCCCAGTTTATTACCTAATGAATTGAAAGGATACAATGCACATGGCCAAATGATCAATTTTGTTCTCTAAGCTAAAGCCAATAGCAGTTGAAGTAGTATAAAGATTCATATAGATCTTCCCAATTCTTTTCATTTTTGCAACCCAACAGTAAGTCAGACTTAATCCAGTATTTAGAAGATGTTTCTTTTCTATTCTGCACCCTCACTGTCCATAACCTCTGCATCTATTTACAGTGTGACTTTGTTAACCTGGTGACCTGGTTAAAAATCAGACAATTATTCCTATGCATCTGAAACCAAAGCTATCCTATTGGCAGGTAAAACTATTTTTATGCATCCAAAACCAAAGCTATCTTATTGGTAGCTGAACAGTTCCTTAGGATACAACCAACTCATCTTGGCATGTGGTGACAGGTTCCCACATTAATGTAGTCAGATCATTCAGACACATGTATTTTTTTCCAAATTAAGACATGACTTTCTAATTCTACATCTAGAGCACTGTATCAGAGGCCAATAATAACAAAGGACCAAGCCTATTCTACAGAGCAAGACAATATCAAGAAAGGCCGACTCTGAGTAGCCAAAAGCATGTTGTTGCCTTAGATTGTGTGTTAGAGTATAATCCTTCATACTGTGTAGTGCGCAACATGCACCACCATTGCACCATTCAAAGGGTGTATTTACCAGGGTAGCAAGGTTTGCAAAGTTAATAGAATGTCTGAATATTGTTCTGAACACAACAAACTAACCTCAACTCCCCCACCCAGTGAATTCAGTCTCCTCACACCGACTCTGGTGATCCAGGGGCATATTGAGCATGATCACAGCAGGCGGAGAACATCTGCAGCCCAAATAATATGCAAAATACTGGTGCAATTAGATGAAAATTAGCAACATTATTAAAATGAGGGCAGCAGAAGATGCAAATGATTATTAACAGTATAGCAGAGTGCTTCAGAAATCTACACATTTTGAGGGAAGAGATGCTGCTGTCAGAGCTGCTGATTTCAGTAAATTTCTAGAGTTTCAGGAGAGATACCACAAAAACATCTGCAGAGTAGCCTCTACATTATATATGTAATTGCAAGATGCTAATGTCATTGCCAGTAGTCACGAATGTGGGCATTGTCATCTTCAACATCACTAAGTCACCCATCCATGCTTAATATACCATGTTGTCCCAGACACAGAAATAGTGGACTTCTAACTATAACTATATGTCAGAATAAATGATGTATGTAATACTGCACAGCACTGTGTTATATCATTCATTGTACCAGACAACAATGATCAGTGTGTGTGTCTGGGGTGGGGGTTAATGCTGCATGACAGTGTGTGATGGATGAGTGACTATGAAGATGACAGACAGGCCAAACAGGCAGCGGTATTATCAGCATGTTAGTGGTGGTGGGCAGTACTGATATGCATATGTGTGTGTGTGTGTGAGTGTGTGTGTGTGTGTGTGTGTGTGTGTGTGTGTGTGTGTGTGTGTGTGTGTGTGTGTGTGTGTGTGTGTGTGCGTGTGTGAGTGTACATGGACGCATCTCCAGTGGTAGATACAGCAATGTGGTGGTGTCTGGTTGACAGTTCTAGGGTACCCACAGAAGATGTATGTGTAACCATACATACCCCTATCCACAGGGGGTCCCTCACCCAAGCAGGTCACAGGTATGATCCACAGCACATGCAGAAGATGAAGTATTTCATGACAGCAAAACACAAGATGTGCTATTGCTGATCTCAGCATGAACACCCCATCCACTTCCATGTCCATGGTGGTGTGGAGGTGGTGGCACCTAAGTCATAGTTTTATGTACTATGTGACACATCCTGCATAGATATGATGCTTTCCACATCCGAATGCACAGTTTACATGATCAGGGAGTACTCACACTCCTTATTTACTGGGAAATGCTCATGAATGTCTGCCTGGACAGCATACCCACCACCTCATGATATCTAACATGCAGAGATACTGCCACACTTGTGGACCCTGCCACAAACCAGGTGAATATATAATTGGGAGGACCACCTATCAGAATCTTGACTGTGCATAATCCTTCTTTTGACATATCAATGCCACCATCACCTAGCACACCACTGGCAGTTGTGCATTACCCCTAGTCTGTCCCCTAGTATATGGTAAACTACTGACACTTGTGCATTACCCATGGTCAGTCCCCTGCTGTATGGTAAACTACATTATGGTAGTTTTCAAACAAATCAGACAATACTGGGTTTGCAGTAGATCACAGAAAATTAGATGATGACTTCACAAACCATTGTGAGGAATTTACATGAATATGTCATCTTTCATGCAGCAGATTCTGTTATCCATATATTTTACTGACAGCTGTAATGTTGCACATGGGTTTGTGATATTCAAAGTATACACAATGCATTTCTTTCTGCAGAATATGTAAGAAATTAAGCATAAGTATTATACCTTTGTAGAGTGCATTTTGAGCAGTCCTGTGAAATACTTGCATATTTGGGTGTTTTTGAACAGAGTATTTAAGTACTCATCAGAAATTCTTTAAAATGAAATAGTTTAATACTATGTCAATCCTGTCTTGAGCAGGCAAAGTATAATCATTAATGATTTTCATTATTTGGACGCTGGTATGCACATTTTTTGTGTGCAAACAAGTTGCACAAGTGTATACAGCAGTGTCAGTGGCTCAAAAGTTAGCAAGTACAGATACCTTTGCTGTAGGGAAGTTCAGAAGGCTATGGGTTCTATTCTAACCCTCACAAGATTCATGTTTCTAGCACTGAAATTGCTGTGTAACATAAAGGGAAAGTTGCTGTATTCTTGAGGTTGCATCCCTTGGGTGAAATCTTAAACTGAGGCCCTGTCAGCCTAGGTTGTTGGTAGACTGGGTAAAAGTAAAAGATCCCTTGGTACATATCAAAAGAGTAGGTGAATTTCCACCAGTGTCCTGACCAAATTTTCTCTAGTCATTATGAAGACTACCTCAGGTTTCCCCTGAAAATAACCCATACTTTGTGAATGTAATCTGGTCAACAAAAAGTAAATAGAAAATATAGATAAATATAATACACAGTGTCATAGATTGCCAAAGAACATTAAAATTAGTGCAACACAAAATTGAAAACATTTGCACCTTTTAAGAGAACCATGCACAAGCACTTTGCAGCACAATGCTTGAAAAGAGTGAAAAAATAGTGTAATCCATTAAATTCACTTTTGGTGAAGCCGGATTATTTGAGCCTGATCCATTGCCAAAGCTGTAAAATATGCATTACTACAGTCTCTGTACCCTGCATGCTTCAGATAACATAACTAACTCTGAGAATGGACAATCTTGGAGTAGTTATAAGTGTAGTACTTTCAAATTTGGTCACTGAAACAGGGTTTGATAATCTGGTTACTCTGAAAACAAACAAATACCCCCAAAATAAAACTGTTACATTCCTGTACAATCTTAGCAGTTGATAGGTGCTGCAACTGTGCTACCAGCTACCAGATATGTAGTCCTAATTTATCTGTTACAAATCCAGTGTTGCACCAATCACAAACTACCCACATACCTTCAATAACGTCTAATGTCCTAATGAACTCCATTTTACCCAATGACAACACTTTCCATCTGCACATGTGACAATGTACAATACAAGAGTTCCTTGCACCCTGTTCTTCAACTAATAAATGGTCAGTGTAGTACATTTATATTCCTCCAAAATCACTTGGTCATTTCCTTTTGTCCCCTATCTGATGCACAATGCAAATAAGGTCAGAATTCCTTTCCACTGTTTTTAGCCTTCCAGGTGACCTGAGTAAATGACAACTTATAATTTGTCGGTTCTGAGAAAATTAGGAGTGTGGTAATACCCTGTTAAAATAAATGTATTATTTCAGTAAAAATTTAGCAAAATTCAGCTCCCTATATAGACAAAAGGCATCGAAGTAAGGGCGCCATCTTTGGACATACTGATGGAATTTTGATTAGAGCTAAAGGAACCTCATATATCCTCCTTTAGTAAATAAAAACTGCTAGTAAAGGGTCAGTATGAAGCTCTAAAGAAAAAAGCAATAAGCATTTTATAGCCCTTGGAGGAAAAGAAGCTATTTCAGATGAGTATCAAAGAGTGGTCTATCTGTTACCTACTCCTTCCCCCTCCCTCTAACAAACTTCACAAACATCTTCAATAAAGTAGTTCCCAGGCACCAGACAGACTGATTCCTGATTAGGTCCCAAAGATCAGGTAATATGGGGTCATGAAAAGATGTTGTGTAACTTTCAGATAAACTCATTAAGGGTGAAATTAGCCCGTGGATCTTGATAGAAGGTAACCAGATTGTATGGAAATTCAGGCTAACACTGTAGCCCACCTCCATTGTTTCCAGTTAAGTCCTATCAAACATCAGAGGTAAGTCAACAATGAAGCCCACAGCTACTATCTGACAGCTAAAATAAGCAGATAGCACTCAAATAGATGTGAAATGTATTTTTGTGAAGAGTGCCTAAATTTGAGTGGGAAAAGAAAAAGTACAGTTAAATGAGTGAATATGTGTGTGTGTGTGTGTGTGTGTGTGTGTGTGTGTGTGTGTGTGTGTGTGTGTGTGTGTGTGTGTGTGTGTGTGTGTGTGTGTGTGTGTGTGTGTGTGTGTGTGTGTGTGTGTGTGTGTGTGTGTATGTATGTGTATGTATGGCTGGTACTTGTAGATGTTTGTGAAAAATCCACATTCTTTTCCTACAGATGTTCAACATACAATGTCATGGAATCAATTTTTCTATAATGCATCGCTCAAAACTGATGTGCCTGATCTGTTTCAAGCCTTGAAATCTATATACATATCTTACCAAAAATATTTTTTCTTTACCATACAACTTTCAGAATCTTATCCCATGAGTAGTTTTACCTTTGAAAATAAACCCTTTTTAACAAGCATAGCTCAAAGGACACTTTGCAAGTAGCCAATTAAATGAGAGCAAAATGTTTGTGTTAATCTACAAAGAATGCAGTAAAGCAAACAAAATTTTATTAAACTGTCATTGTTCAACATGCATAAGATCCGTTTTATTTAATCTTGTGTTAAATTAACTTTCTTAACGTTTCTAAAATGAATACAATTATTTTTGCATCTTCTAATCATAACATGTCAGTATGGTGAACAATTATGTTCTCCAGGTCTCCAACATATGTTATCAGATCAGATTTCTCTGGAAAGACTGACATATCTTAATACTATACATGTGTTGTCTTGTATAGCCTGCTGCTGTTAATTACTGAAATTACAACAGGCCATATTCCAAAAGTGTTGCTCTCAGTCTCAGTGTAAATCTGCCACAATTATGAAAGACTTGCTCTCAGTGTAAGTGACTTACATTGGTGTAAAGCCTATTTATAAACAGGCCTACACAGGGGACCATATTCCAAAAGACCTGATCTCAGCCTGCTCTCAGTGTAAATGGTCACTTATACTGAAAGCAAGTCTTTTGGAATTGAGTGTTTCCTGATTTACATAGTATTTTGTTATTACTATTAATTTTAATGTCTGCTCTTTTACACTGAGAGAGAGATATACGCAGCATTATTCTTTTCTGTCATGTTACATAACTTCATAACACGTCACACTGCCATGTCAAGTGTCATCATGATATGTGTTTACATGTCATGAGATATTGTAACATATCACAGGATTTTGTGTCATGTCATATCATACACAGCATTACTTTGTTCTGTTTTAGAATATTAATCATAATTACTTCAACTGAGATTATAATTACGTACCTGTCCAAACATCTGACACAACATGAATACCCACAACACTTTCTTACTAAAAAAAGAATTTAAATCACAAAAACTATGCAGATCATCTCAAAACCATCTCCCTCTTCTCTGTGTAATACAGGCCACTGAGGGATCATCTCTGCCTTGTATACATATCCTCAACCCATCCTATCCTTTAAGAACTATTGTATATTCACAAGTCCAATGGAAACATAAAACACTTTCTCAAGACATCTAAATCTCTTTTGCAACATAAACAGAACATGTTGGAGGATATAGATACATTTTTCAGAGACAACCACTTCTTTAGAATCACCTTCCTCTCCACCAGTGATATCTGGATGAATAGATGAATAACCTTAAACTCACCTCTAGTTTAGTTCCCTTATCCCTTATGGGTAGGGGCAACATGTAAATGTTCTGATTTTCTTTGGGTTATTTGTACTTAAAATATAGGGACAAAAAGCTTCATGGGACTATATAGCTAAGATTCTAAAGATCCTTTTGGATCAGTAACTATGAACCTCTCTCTCTCTCTCTCTCTCTCTCTCAATATATGTATATATATATATATATATATATATATATATATATATAAAAAAAAAATATATATATATATATATATATATATATATATATATATATATATATATATATATATGTGTGTGTGTGTGTGTTGTTGTTGTTGTTCCTTAAATGTGGTACATCCAAACAGACAAAGCTTTTTTTTCTGTGAAGGTCTATAAAGAAGTCTTCTAGTATATTGGTAAATCAGAGGTAAACAGTCAAATTACATTACAGTTTTATGATTTTGCAGCTGTAAATAGAAAATTATTTTAACTCATAATAGAGTTAATTGTCAGTCTTTTGAAACGAAAATGTCCATACATAATGATTAAATGAAAAATGGCTCAAGTATATTCAATAGGTTTTTGCTGATAATAATGAAAAACAGGAGATATAGGGACAAACAACTATTCTCAGGATCAGCATATGTATGCATTATATCAGGATCGGAGTGTGTAAGTATCAGTTTATGACTATTCCTGCAGTGGAAATGATGGTATATCTGCCCAAAGATGAATAATGCTGTTTAGAGAATGGGAAACTTGTACAAATGTTCCCCAGTAGGGTATTAATGTGCCGGTAATGTCTGATGAAAAGGAAGTCTCCCTTGAAGGTTGGACAGGAAAAAAAAAATCAAATAGTGCCATTTTTGAAAATCAAGCAGTGCTATTTTTGAACTCTCTAATGTGCCTTTGCTGTTTAGTGAGTGTAAAATTTAAAAAAGTAAATAAAGAAAAAAAGAAAGAAATGTGCATTTGTGTGTGTGTGTGTGTGTGTGTGTGTGTGTGTGTGTGTGTGTGTGTGTGTGTGTGTGTGTGTGTGTGTGTTTGTGCAGGTGCATCTGAAAGTGCATATGCTTGTTTGAGAGGGGGGGGCTAAGTGAGAAAAAGAGAGAGAGAGAAGGGGTAGGGAGGAAGAGAAATAGACAGACAGCATACATTCCCTTTACAATATGAAGTATGAAACTCTAAAGTCTGGCATTAATTTATTTTAGTAATTTTTATTTATCCTTTGTTGTCCAAGCTGGCCCCACTAGGCTAGAAGAATCTTTTTAGGGGAGACCTGAGGTGGTAATTATACTACTCTTTAATAAGTGCTATGGGACCTTTCTTATCCATTTCAGCAACCACCAATTCAAGTAGATGGGGCCTCAGTTTAACATTTCATTTGTAGGACAGTTAATGACTGACTTTAATTCTCAGGGATTTAGCAGCAAATCAATCATTCCATGATGGACAGAGCAGCACTATGCAGCAAATCAGGCAAAGAAAAGAGGCTTAGGGAAGCTGTTGAAATATCTGAGGTGTACTCACTCAACAAAGTGGCTATGACTGTTGGGCATCTGTGTGTGTGTGTGTGTGTGTGTGTGTGTGTGTGTGTGTGTGTGTGTGTGTGTGTGTGTGTGTGTGTGTGTGTGTGTGATTGTATTATGTACATAGACATTAAATACTTACATAACTTATATTATGGATGCAAAATACCTCCTCCAATGGCAGTTTTATATGCTACATTAAGTTTGAAACATTAGGAGGAGGAACTATTTTACATCAAAAATATAAATATAAATATAAATATATATATATAGAAATAAAAAAACAAATACAGAACAATTTAAAAGATAAGCCATTCTCTAAATGTAATAATGCCCTCCAGAATGTGTACTACTGGGGAAATAATGCCCTTCCTGCCCTTTATCAGTGGTGTCAGGACTCACAACACCCCTAGGCTGCCATTATTTACCCAATAACACACACTTGCTAAACATTATTGCTTACATATTATAGAGGCTAAGCACAGTTGACAGAGTTCTTTAAAAGATGCTTTTCAATTTATGCTGTCTTCTAGCATTCAGTGACTAATGAAATTATAACTGTAGCTGAATTGTTTACAATATGAAGAAAAAAAGGAGGTGGTACCTATGTAGATAATTAAATATGCATAGACAGTTTTTCATTTTGGTATGGATTAGGCTGAACTGCAATTTCAAACATACTAAGTGACATCACAGTTGCATATCTAGCATTATTATAGGTGTTGACTTAGGTTGTTTCTGCATGTGATGATGGCATTTCACACTTGATGCCAGTGGCTAGTGAATGTCATGTGACCATTCCTCAGTTGCTAAAAGCAGAGTCATCCATTTTTATTACAGGTTTTGGTTACTGTAAATCTGAATACATTAAATGGCTGTAATTACACTGAAGGAAATAAGAGATAGGCCTAGTGATCCATGCAACAGCTTGTGCTCAAACACCATTTTAAGCATTTTGAAGAATTTTGTTACAGTCTTCAAGTCAATCGCTTCCTCCTCATTATCATCAATCCCTTTTTTCTGTTTTCCTATATGAAGCCACCCCAGCTCCATATTTTTTTAGTGCCTGCTGTAACCAGTATTTACATTAAGGCTACAATACATAGATGCTTTAGCACATTGCATTGTGAAAATTAGCACAGGTAGTTGCAAAGTATAGGAAGTACTTGATTCTGTCAAAATAGCAATTTATGGGTCACATGCAACTGAGTTCATAATAACATGGAAATTAGGAAACTCGTGTACAAAAGCCACATGGATTACGCAAATGAAGGAATACAAAATGATGAAGTGATTCAGAAACATATAAAACCGTGGTACTAAAAAGTGATGCATACCCATTGTGAATAATCCAATTCATGGTGTACAGTGGGAGCCATGCTAGGATT
Source organism: Protopterus annectens (assembly GCF_019279795.1). Lineage (NCBI taxonomy): Eukaryota > Metazoa > Chordata > Ceratodontiformes > Protopteridae > Protopterus > Protopterus annectens. Next base: position 1,501,957,003 of record NC_056731.1, on the reverse strand, counting down.
AGCAGCACCAAAAGCAACAGAGCAACTCCATGTTTTGGGAGCTGCCATGTAAACTAATGCCCACAGTTTTGCAACTTACATCCCGCTGTGTCACCAGAAGATGTACATACAGAGCTTGACATACTATCATCTTAAAGATCAACAGAATATGGACTGTTTCTGAGTGGATAGGTATGCTATAAGGATATTACTCCAACTATGATGCCTTATTTGTGTGAATGCAAAAGTAAGCATAGCCTTAACCATTTTAGCAACAAGGACCTACCAATCACCTACAGGAGACACATTAGGGATATTGCAGACATCAGCTTCATTAATCCTAAACCAATTCCTCAGTACAATGTTACAACATGTAGAGAGTTGTAGCTGGTCCCTCAGGGAAATAGAAGAGGAAAGCAACACAAAGCAGCCCTTTAATGACACAGCCCATTTTCCCGAGGTCTTGTGAGTCATAGCTTGTACACATGATGTTATCTAGGTCCCACAGAGTCAACTTAGCCTTCAATACATTGGCTGGAAGGGATTCCACTCCTTGAACTGTTAGATGGTCTGTAACATATCCATGGATCACCTGTGCACTTCACCTGACTCACACATTTGGCACATATCCAGACTATAGCAATGGTTTCTGCAAGGGGAGAGTGGCATTGCATTGAGTGAGATGATGACAGTTGATTTAACACCCTGACCCATATAGAAAATGAGAAAAAGCAGGTTTATGGTGATGATGATAATGATGGTGATGATGATGATGGTCATCATCATCATCATCATCATCATCATCTTAATCATCACTGTCATCATCTTCCTATTCCCTTTTGTCACTGGCTCATATTTCTGGGCTAAAAGCAATGTCTAGCCTCACCTCATGAAACACTGTCTAGTCTTCCACACATTTAGACCAGCTACTACACAAACAGGGACTAAAGGTGGAGGTGTCTCAATTTACATCAAAAATAAATATACCTCAACAATGCACTTGAGCTGCTCCACATTCAAATCATCGTAGGCAAAATCTAAAACCCCTTCTTCACAAGCTATAGGTCCCCCACTATGACCTAGGAAACCCATGCCATGTATATAAACTTATTCAAAACAGTCGTCACCCAACCAATACAATATTTGTAGACTACTTTAATAAAACCACTATTAACTGGAAATCACATACAACAACAAACATACAGGCACAGAGATTCCTGGATTATGTAAACATCACCTCCCTGGGCCAGATTGTCAATACGCCAACCAGGAGTGAAAACATATTGGATCTGGTCCTCACTGATATGGGACAGTGCTGCAACAGTCCCTAGTGTATCTCTTCTCTAATAAGGTCAGACCACAAAATGGTCTCCTTTGAAGTAAAAATAAAACATGTAACTCAGCTATCCCTGGAATATTCAGGAACTCCTTGTAGATCAGAGCATGTGTATGTACATTTAAGAAGCATTTAAAGATGTAGCACGTGCATAGAAATAGTTAGCACATGCAGGAAGCAGTGCCATTTTGTGTTAACATGCATGAGTGTGGTAGTCAGTCTGTTTATAAGTTTATTTAAGTTTAAGTTACAAAGCCTCATTTCTGATGTATTTGTGTGTAATAAACCTGCTTGAATTGAACCCATGAATGTTCACCTTTTTTATCCTGACCAGACGAGCAACATGGTGTCAGAACCAGGATTAAGAAAGTGACTTCTTCAAGCCACGAGGTACAGAGTTGAAGGTGAAGGCAGATTGAGCTGGTTGAGTGAAACAGACCTCAGACAAACAAAAAGGTCCAGAAATGAACTTAAGGTAAGAAAAAAAACCTGCAGAAATTATTTATTTGGCAAAGAAAATGAAACAGCGCATTTATAAGGCACAAAACACATTAGTAATCAAACGAGTAGCGCAAAACATATTACTAATCAAACAAAAGCCACAAAGCACATTATTAATTAAATGAAATATTCAGAACTATGATATTTGATGAAGTATTTCTTACACTGATAAGGAGTGGTTTCACAAAGTACAGTGATTTCAAAGTGTTCTTGTGCTATGGAGACTTATTTAACAAAGTGCAGTTATTTCAAAGAGTTTGTTGTGCTATTGGGCATAATTACAAGTAATGGCATAAAGTTCGGGCATATATGTTTATGTGTGTATGTTCATGCATAATTTCAAGCACCTTCAGTACTCTGTGTTGAGATGGCATTTCGCAGAACTAGTCTACTTGTGTTTGATCATAATATAGCAGATAATTGGAGAGTATTTGAGCAGGAATATGATATTTTCATACAAGCAGCTTTTTTTGACAAAGATGCACATGCAAGGGCATTCATTTTGCTGAGCTTAGCTGGGTGGGAAGCCACTGAAAGAGAGCGGTCATTTGTGTATGCACCAGAAGTATATGAAGGAGAGGGGGAAAACTGCCATATTGGGGTACCGGCTGCATCAAGGGGAGACCCTGAGTGCTTAAAATGTAAATTTAGAGAAATGTGCAATCCCCATATAAATTTTACATTAGACAGGCACATGAGACCAAAAGCCAGGTAAAACATTTGCAGCTTATATCACTAACTTGAGAAACAAAGCTGAAATGTGCAGATGTGGTGACTTGAAAGATGAGTTTAAAAAAGGACAGGCTTCTGTATGGTGTTAATAGTGCTGCTTTGAGAAAGATTTTGCTTTGTGACAGTGATTTAACATTAAGCAAAGCCACAGACATTTGTCAAATCCATGAGCTCGCAGAAAGGCACACAAGTATGCTTGCAAGTGATAGCTTGGTTTCAACAGCCTCTAGAACAAACATAGACAGCATCCAACGCATGGCAATCAGAAACAGGCCTAAGCACATGGCAGCTGCAACCCCTGTAGATGTGGCAAGAAGGACCCATAGCTTTCTAGCAAGTTCCAAGACTAGTTCAGTAAAAAGAGCATTCGCAGTACAGTATAAGTGTGAATCATTAAAATCCAAGTCAAGTATTATTGTTAACTGTCATAATTGTGGTGCCAACCGTGAGTCTAAAAGAGAGGAGTACTTAGCATTTGGTCAGCAATGCCACATGTATAAAAAATGGAATAATTTTCAAACATTTTGTAAATCAAGTTAGCTTCATTCAGTTATTAAGAAAAGTCATGCAAAAAAGCAAGTTTATTGTGTAGAGAGCTGCAACCCTACTTTCTATGTAGATAGTGTATCAGTGGTCAGTAAAAAGGTTAATGAAGTAGATTTGTTGTCAAAGAGTCAAGTATTTTGAACTGCCCTGATCAATGGTAAGCCCACAGAGCTCAAAGTAGACATTAGTTCAAAGTGTAATATAATGTCAGCAGAAACATTTGCTAAAGTGAGAGCTGGTGAACAACTTAATTTGGTCAATTGTGGGAGGCTTGTTGCTTATGGAGGTGAATAGATTCAGACCGAAGGCTCAGTAGTGCTTTGATGCTATTCAGCTGGGAACAGTTACAGCTTGCAGTTTTATGTAGCCTGAAGACCTGTGCAATCATTATTAGGTCTGAGAGACAGCTTGAGAATGGAACTGCTTTTTTTTACCAAAGAAGTACATCATGTAAGCACATGTCCCAGTTCCAGTTTTACTAATGCTATTTTTTCAGAGTTTCAATGACAAGCTAGGCAAACTTCCAGTTGTGTACTCCATGAACGTAGACCCAGAGGTCAGTCCAGTGGTCAGACCAGCAAGAAGAGTTCCAATAGCTATGCAGGACAAAGTTAAGGTCCAGTTAGAAAGAATGGTGCAGCAAGATGTGACTTGTCCAGTCACAGAACCTACTGAGTAGGTGTCTTCCATGGTAGCTGCTCATAAGAAAAATTCAGATGAAGTCAGAATATGCATTGACCCAAGAGACTTGAACAAAGCACTAAAAAGATTTCATCATCCTATGCATACAGTTGAGGAAATTGCAGCCCTTATGCCAAATGCCACTATTTTTCTGTCTTAGATGCAAAGAGTTCATTTTGGCAAGTAATACTTGATCGCAAATCTTCACTATTGGCTACATTCAGTACCCCATTTGGTAGATACAGATTCCTCAGGATGCCTTTTGGAATAAATTCTGCCAGTGAAGTCTTTCAACATGCAATAGAGCAAATTTTTTCAGGCTACCCGTGTGCAGTAATAGTTGGTGATTTACTGGTTGAAGGTAATGGTGAACCAGAGCATGACAGAAACCCCAGGAAAGTTCTGGACAGAGCACATGAAGTGAATTTAAAGCTCAGTCCTCTGAAATGTAAATTCAGACTACCAGAAGTTACTTATGTAGGTCATTTATTTACCAGTACAGGCTTATGACTAGATCCTTCTAAACAAGTAGACATTCTTGAGATGCCACCTCCAGACAATGTCCAAGCGTTACAGCATTTTCTTGGTATGGTTAACTATTTGGGAAAATTTATCCCTGACTTTAAGAGAGCTGGCATGCAAAAATGTTTCCTGGTCATGGTTAAAACAATACCAGAGAGCATTTGATAACCTCAAACAGCAAACTGCTAACCCACCTCCATTAAGATACTATGATGTCCACAAACCAGTAGTTCTTTCCTGTGATGCTTCAAAGTTCAGTCTTGGTGCAGTTATTCTTCAAGAGGGCAGACCGGTTGCCTGTGCATCTAGAGCTCTTACCCAAACTGAGATGGAGTATGGTGAAATTGAGAAGGAGCTTTTGGCAATTGTGTTTGCATGTTCGAAGTTCCATGATTATATTTATGGCAAAGCAACCCAGATAGAAACTGACCATCAATCTCTAGTCACTATTTTAAAGAAGCCTTTGCATTCTGTTCCAGCAAGACTACAAAGAATGATGCTCAAATTGTAAAAGTATAATTTCAAAATGGTCTATACAAAAGGCAAACTTCTTTAGCTGGCTGATACCTTATCCAGATCACCCAGAAATACCACGGAATGGCTTGATGCAGAGAATTTTGACTCTGATGTCATGGAAGTGTGTAATTTTTCTGCCATGATAAGTGATGAGCTAAGAGATCATAGAAAGACTGATCCAATTTTGCAAAAGCTCAACCACTTCATTAATGTAGGATGGCCATCAAAGCAATCCTTTGCACCGCCAGAACTGCATCCTTATTTTCCATACAGAGATGAGATGCTGATGGAAGACGGTATAATTTTCAAAGGTACAAAAGTTATTGTTCCTACTTCCTTACAACATGAATACATTCAGATTTTGCATTGTGGCCACCCAGGTTCCGATTCTACCAAAAGAAGGGCGAGAGGACTAGTATTTTGGCCTTCTCTAGCAAAAGACATTAACAAAGTGCTTTCTTCTTGTTCAGTGTGCAACAGTACTAAGCTCCATTTGCAAAAAGAGCCTCTTTATCTAAGCCTAATTCCTGAACTATCATGGTCTACAGTAGCAACTGACATATTTGAGTGGAACAGTCAACATTACTTAGTGTTGGTAGACTCTTATTCGAACTGGTTTGAGATAGATTTGCTACCTAACCTAATATCCAGTGCTGTTATTACTAAGATGAAATGCCATTTCTCAGTCCCTGGTAGTCCACACAATGTTATTCTGACAATGGTACTCAATTTACCAGTCAATTGTTTCAGAGATTTGCAAAAGAGTGTGGCTTTATCCATGTTACTAGTAGTCCTGAATACCCACAGTCAAACGGCCTTGGTGAACGTGCAGTACAGAGTGCAATGCAATTATTAGAGAGTTCAAAGCATGATAATACCGATATCTTCTTGAATTTACTCAATCTCGGAAATATACCCCGTGACAACCTACTTGACTTGCTGGCTCAGTGACTTCTATCTAGGCAAACCAGAACAACCTTACCTATTAGTTCTAGTTTGTTGGTACCTAATGCTAAAAGCAACAGAACAATCAAAGCCCAACTTTTTAAGAAGCATTCTTCTCAGAAGTCCAGCTATGACAAAAAGGAGCAGATTTCTTTGTCTATTAAAAGAAGGAGAGACAGTGAGGATGCAAACGGCAAAAGGCTTTGATCGAATTGGTAAACTGAGAGGTATATGTACCAAGTCGAGATCTTACTTTGTGGAATCTGAGGGTATAGAGTACAGGAGAAACCACAGGCATCTTCTTCCTGTATCAGAAATGATATCACAGCATCGTACCTGTGATACAAATTCTAGATTTCAGAGCAGCACTGACAGTGTTCATACCGAAGAAAATGTTGCAGTATCCATCCCTGTTATTGATAATGTCCCATTTGTCCTCAAAACTGAACACTCCTTGAAGATAGTCCACATTGCTCGACCCAATTCTGACTTTTCTGTTACATGATCGGGTCGTATTTCTAGACCTAGTGTAAAATACACAGCAACCTGGACATAACTGTTTTAAATGTGTCCAATTTTGTATGATTACATGCCAAATAATTAGTTCTGCATAACTGCATGTCAAAAGATCATTTCTGTAAATTGCATGCCATTGAATACTGTCATTTCGTATATGAATCATTTCTCAAAGAGGGATGATGTAGAACAGAGCGTGTGTATGTACCTTTAAGAAGCATTTCCATACATAGCACGTGCACATAAATAGTGAGCACATACAGGCAGCAGTGCCATTTTAAAAAAACAGCCAGAGTGTTAACATGTATGAGTGTGGTAGTCAGTCTGTTTATAAGTTTATTTAAGTTTGGTTACAAAGCTTCATTCCTGATGCATTTGTGTGTAATAAAGCTGCATGAAGTGAACCCCAGGAATGTCCATCTCTTTTATCCTGACCGGAAGAGACACTCCCCTAAGGCTAACTTTCTCCTATTAAGTAATAAACTGGAAAAATGTCAAGCCCCTGTAAATATTGAGAACACTGTTGTCTATGTAGAACTGTTCACAGAACCCTATATAAACATGGAAATAGCTGCATAGAGGCAGCTGTACCCACCAGGAACATGTACAGAACCTTTTGGCATTTACTTCTCTGAAGAAAATAACAGTGTCAATGGACTCTAGCTTACTAAATTTTAGATGATTGCAAAAAAGGAGCTGTCATTGAAACCCCCACCAACACAAATGCTTTCCATAAAGGGCTGACACAGACAAATAACTGGAGCCATGGACTAAAACTAAATTCCAAGAAATGCATAATAATATCCTTCAGGAAGTCATCCACCCCTGGTAACTATCATATTGACAACACATCTCTATTATTGAGTACAATGCCTCCTTTGGTATGTACCTAATCAGGCATATCCAACAACTGAAACATCTACAGAAGTTCCTCACTAAAAGAATGATGTTTGTCTTTTCGGCTTTTCCCGGTTAGGGGTCACCACAGCGGAGCTCCAGTCCGCTAATGATTGGCAGTAGATTTTTTATGGTGCCGAGTTGTCAGCCCGACGCCCAACCTTCAGCGAAGGCACACCCATGCATGCATGTCTTTCGGAGGTCACTCGACTGCGGTGAGGACCTGAAGACTCCACACAGAAGGCACTCCAGCCATGAATTGAACAGGAGAACTTCTTGCTATGAGGCAACAATGTTACCGCTGTACCACCGTACAAGGCATAAGTAACATGTCCTTTGCAGAGCTCCTCAAGGCCCTATCCCTGCATTCTGTCTCCTACAGCCTGTTGAAGGGAGATCTGGCCTGGCATACAAGGTATTGTCAAAACTCACTCTGATGGAGCTCCTGCATATCTGCAAAATAAACAGCACCAGAATTATCAGTTCTAAAAACTTAAACCTTGCCTGTGATATAAATAGGACCCACTGGAAAGACTGGTAAGGTAAATATCCCACAGACTACCTCTTCTCTAGAACAGACTCCCCATCAATGTAAAACAGAGTTCCTCCCTAACCCAATTAAAGTGTAACTTGGGCAGTTGGATGGGAAACAGGAAATAATCCCTGGTTTGGCACCAATGTCTCTAATTGACAGAGGCAGCCTATAAATGTTTCATCTCCAAAACTCCTGCTTACACTTATCAAGGGGACCAGAACTTGTCATTAATGCATTTGTCAGTAAAGCAGGATGCCAGTGGGTAACCATGAATTAGCCATCTTAGATGGGCATAAATATATGTGTGTGTGTGGGGGGGGTGTCTGTGTGTGTGTGTGTGTGTGTGTGTGTGTGTGTGTGTGTGTGTGTGTGTGTGTGTGTGTGTGTGTCTGTGCATGTGTATGAATACTGGGTCTAAAAACTAATTGTCAATGAAATTTTGATTATGCTCCAGTACGCATGTGTGTGTATATATATATATATATATATATATATATATATATATATATATATATGTGTATACTAAGAAATGAACTTCGTGACAATAACAGCATTCAAAAAATAGTAAATCACACCAACAACTCTTGTAGTACTTTAGCACTTTTGTCTTATTTATTATCAAGACTTCTTCAGAAAGACGTTTCATGCTAAAGTACTACAAGAGTTCTTCTTTCGGCTTTTCCCGGTTAGGGGTCGCCACAGTGGATCATCTATCTGCTGATAATTGGCAGTGGAATTTTACAGTGTCGAGCTGCCAGCCCAGCGCCTAACCTTCCACAGAAGGCATGCACACACTCACACCTAGGGCCAATTTAGAGTGTCCAATCCACCTGCTGCATGTCTTTGGGAAGTGGGAGGAAACCGGAGCACCCGGAGGGAACCCACGTGACCACAGGGAGGACATGCAGACTCCCAACAGAAGGCACCCCAGCTGAGAATCGATCCGGAGAACCTCTTGTTGTGAGGCAGCAATGTTAAGCCGCTGTACCACCATGGCAGCCCAAAGTGCTACAAGAGTTGTTGGTGTGATTTACTGTTTTTTGAATGCTGTTATTGTCACGAAGTTCATTTCTTAGTTAAAATTTCTTCTCTTTGTTCATTTTTTTGAGTGTGGTTAATTTTAGTTGTGTGTATATATATATATATATATATATATATATATATATATAAGATCTAAAACTTGATCATAATGAAACTTTCATCATCATACAGTATATTGCTTGCTTTTCATGAAGATCTGATCCATCCAAAAAAAAATTAAAAAAAAGCTATCACTTTTTGGCAGAGGCATGTCCCTCTCTGCTGTCCGCACCCCCATTTCTAAATATACATACTACAAGATCATACAACAGTAAAGAACAAATTTCCTTAACCCAATGTTTCATGTTTGGTGTAATTTGGACACAGAGCATGCATAAAACAGTAGCATCAAAGTATTAAAAAATGCAAGAAAAAAATGTTGCTTTTTTTTGCAAAGGGCAACACCCCCTGAATCCACACAGCACCTCAAGTTTTAGTATGCTAATTCCAAGATTGCCCAACAGTGCAGAATATCACAAACCTCCTTACTGTACTGTTTTCCAGTCTCAATAAACCACCCAGCATTGTTCCATTAAACTAGATATGCCGTAAACATATCCAGTCTGTCACAGGTCGCATATATATTTTGTTAATTTGTTAGCAAGGACCTTTCAATCACCTACAGGAGATACACTAGGGACATTGCAGACATCAGCTTCATTAATCCTAAACCAATTCCTCAGCACAATGTTACAGCATGTGAAGAGTTGTATCTGATCCCTCAGGAAAGTGGAAGAGGAAAGCAACACAAACTTACTGGGTGATAAATACAGCTTTAACTTTTCTCATCTCTCCTCCTCAACCTCCCCCTGCAATCACTGGGGAACAGGTCCTTAAAGGTCTCTCTAAGGTGAAGAATACTGCATCAATGGGTCCAGTCAATATCCCAGGATGCCTTCTAAATAGCATGAAACGTGACATATCAGGCCCCCCTGGAATTGCTGTTTAACTGCTGCTTCCAAACAGGCTTTGTGTCTCATGAATGAAGAACGCAACAGTCATCCCTCTGCACAAAAATTGACCATATACACACCCTAGAAACTACAGACCCATAAGTCTCACTAGTCTCATATGCAAACCTATGCAAAGAATTATCATGGAAATGATCTGTAATTACATATGAAACCCAGGGGCAGGTCATGCCTTCTCAACCTAGTGGACTTCTTTGAGAAGGTCACCAAAGCAATGGATGAAGGCAAAATAGTTCACACTGCAAACCTTGACCCAGCCAAGGCATTTGACACAATACTGTACTCAGGTATTGTTGACAAACTCAAAAGTTTAGGTACAAGCCCTTATGTTTCACAGACAGGACCCAGGAAGTTAGAACTGTGGAGCCACCTCTACAAAAAGGCCAGTCACAAGCAGAGTCCCTCAGGGATTGGTTCTGGGACTTCTTCTGTTTAGCATTTATTTCTCTGAAGACAGGAACAATGTCAATGGACTCTGGCTTACTAAATTTGAGATGACTGCAATTTAGGAATTGTCATTGAATTCCCCACCAACACAAATATTCTCCATAAAGGGCTGATACAGACAAACAACTGGTGTCAGAGCCGTGGGATAAAACTAAATTCCAAGAAATGCATAAGAATATCCTTCAGGAAGTCATCCACCCCTGGTAACTATCATATTGACAACACATTTCTAAGAGTTGACCCAGTAGTCAGGGACTTGGGGACACACATAGACAGTAATCTAGCCTTTGACCATCAAATGTCTACAGTCTATGTTGCACAACTTATAACAAAGGTATGGCATTTAGGTCCAAGGAAGGCACTGTTCCACTGTACTTGGCACTCATCAGACCTATCGTTGAGTACAATGCCTCTCTGGTATGTACCTAATCAGGCATATCCAACAACTGGAACGTCCACAGAGGTTCCTCACTAAAAGAATACAGAGCATAAGTAACATGTCCTTTGCAGAGCTCCTCAAGGCCCTATCCCTGTATTCTGTCTCCTACAGCCTGTTGAAGGGAGATCTGTGCCTGGCATACAAGGTATTGTCAAAGCTCACTCTGATGGACCTCCTGCATATCCACAAAATAAACAGCACCAGAATTATCAGTTCTAAAAACTTAAACCTTGCTTGTGATATAAATAGGACCTGCTGGAGAGACAGGTATGTATCCTACAAACTACCTCTTTTCCAGAATAGACTCTTCATCCATGCAAAGCAGAGTTCCTCCCTAACCCAATTCAATTGTAACTTGGACAGTTGGATGGGAAACAGAAAATAATCCCTGGTTTGGCACCAATGTCTCTAACAGACACAGGCAGCCTATAAATGTTTCATCTCCCAAACCCCTGTTTACATTTTCAAGGGTACCAGAATTTGTCAGAGATCTGGAATGCATGGCTAGGCTTAAAAAGACCTTTGTGGTTGTTAGCCTAGTAGACACCTATGAACCCATGAATCTGTCTGTAGCTTTCCTGTCTTTCTACATAAATTCTTTGCATTGCAGAGTACTGCTACCCTACTGCAATATGAATCACCCTTTTTTTCTGTGCTATGCTCTGCATCTATTTTTACCTTTTGTCTGAAATCATGTCTTTCTGCTTCTGAGATGCCTGTCCCCTTTCTGCCTTACTTTAAAGATGCAGTTATTAAGATGGACCTTTCCAACTCCACACTAACCACCACTGTCCATTCTAAACTAAGATGGAGGATGTCACTTGCATACAGCTGGTCATTTTTATTTTGTCAATGGAAGAGCATGCTTACTGGACCAGATGGACATCCTTGAAAAGGTCACCAAGGCAATGGATAAGAGGAAAGTGGTGCATACTACCTACCTAGATCTAGCTAAAGCATTTGATACAATACCCCACTCGGGCATTGTAAACAAACTAGAACTAGGAGTAAACCCCTTTATAACATGCTGGATAGCTAGCTGGCTCAAGGATAAGACCCAAGTAGTTAGGATTAGTGAGGCCACCTACACAAAGAGGCCAGTCACCAGAGGTTTCCCTCAGGGCTCTGTGTTGGGCCTGTTCCTCTTCAGCATCTACTTCTCAGAGGTCAAAGTCAATGTCAAAGTTTTCTGACTGACCAAGTTCACAGATGATTGCAAACTATGAGCAGTCAGTGAATCCCCTCAAGATGAAAACACCCTTAAGGAAAGTCTAACACAGACATATGCTTGGTGATAAAGCTATGACTTAAAATTTAATGCCAAGAAATTCACTATAGTACCTTTTGGGAAGTCATCCACCTTGGTAACTACATCATCAGTAAAATCTCCCTAAAAGTTGATTCACTACTGAGGCATCTGGAAACTCATGTAGCTGGTAAATTAGCCTTTGAGAAACATGTGTCCAAGGTAGTAAGAAAATCCTTCTATATTGCTCAACTTATAAGTAAGGACATGGCATCTAGGTCATCATACCTCTGTATTCAGCCTTCATCAGTCCCATCATAGAGTATAATGCCCCATTTGGTATGCACCTGACCAGAGACATGCAGTAACTGTAATTTCCACAAAGGTTCCCTACAAAAAAGAACACAGGGAGTAAACTAAATATCCTGCACTGGTCACCTCAAAGCCCTGTTTCTTTACTCTGAATCAGACAGACTACTGAGAGGTGATCTTTGTTGGCATGCAAGACATCCCTGGACTCTGTTTTTATGAACCATTTGCACATCCACAAAACAAACAGCATCAGAACTACTAGATCAAAGGCCTAAACTTAGCTTGCGACATAAATAGAACATTCTCTGGAATAGCTTCTCTCTATTTAAGCACAACTTGGACCAATTGATGGGCACCCCTGGTCTGGAGCTTATGTCACTAATGGACAGATGCAGTCAGAAAAAAACCCCTATATAAATCAACTTTGTGTGTCACATTTACGATGTATCGCTAGACTTATAAGGGCCCTAGTAGTCATTAGCCTAGTGTAAACCTATGAATCTATGAACATATGAATGTATTTCAGTGACTGAGGTAATTTATTTAGTACTTTCCACTTCTATCCTGACTGACTCTATTAAAAGTGGCACAAACTGCTTATCATTTCTGAGAATTATCAATTAACAGGGCAATATCTTGGTACTTGCCTTTTCCGGCTCTGGGCTGCAGACATGAGTGAGAAACACTGAGTCTCAGAGCTGACTGTGAATAGCCTTGTATGGTAAATAAATGGTTCAAATGTCACTAAAAATGTAGAAATCAGGATACTCAGGATGTACATCACTCAAAGAGTATCTCTGTAATGTTATCACCTGATGTTAATCCAATTAGTTTCGTGCTGGTTCACATAGATGGAGGCATGATTAATCAGCAAGCAATAGGCAAGCAAAGTTGTTTTATTTTCAGGTGTGGTTGCTAGCCCAGCCCTTCAAACAGCTGAGGTCACTAACTTTTGTAGCAGTTACTTTGTACCAGCAATACGAAGCAACTCATCTTTATATATACCATGTGACACTTTCTTAATGTTTACCTCCTATCTTCTTGTTATATTTGTCTCATTCTTACTGATTTCTGACAAAAATAGTGACTATAGCTGTAATGGAGTAATTAGCCATCCCAATTAATGCAAGATGCATTTGTCATTAAAGCAGGATGCCAGTGAGTAACCATGAATTAGCCTTTTAAAATGGGCATAAATGTGTGTGTGTGTGTGTGTGTGTGTGTGTGTGTGTGTGTGTGTGTGTGTGTGTGTGTGTGTGTGTGTGTGTGTGTGTGTGTGTCTGTGCATGTGTATGAATACTGGGTCTAAAAACTGATTGTCAATGAAACTTTGATTGCGCTCCAATATGTGTGTATATATATATATATATATATATATATATATATATATATATATATATATATATATATATATATATATATATATATATATATATGTATATATGGATCTAGTACATATGCTTGAATGCATAAGCCACCGAACGTGAAATACACTAACAGAAACCACCGAAAACACTAAACAACGAAAATACATTCCAATCACCGAACTTAGCATAGTGTAATTAAGTACTAATTTATTGATTTACAGCAGTCCGTTTGATATAAATTACAACAATCCAGGTGAAGTGTTAGAAGTATGCAAACAGACATGGCTTATATGTGTAGGCTACCACCTGGTGTCCTGGGACAAGCTTACAAAACTAAAACTTTGCAACGAGGTGGAGAAATACTGATTCTAGATGGATACGTCTACCAATTAGAGAAGAAAACTAAAAGCCGTAAATACTGGAATTGTAAATACAAGATCACCGGCAAACGTAGGGGTAGAGCAATTACTATCTCTGTAACAAATGGTGAAGAGCTTGTAAAATCTGTTGAACATTGTCACACAGGTGAACCACAAGAAGTGGAAAAATACAGGATTAGAGCGGAGTTAAAGCAAAGAGCTTCCCTTTCTAGGGATACACCTTGTGTTATAGTGGACGATGCTGTAGCCTCCACTTACTTAGAGATTGCACCATATTTGCCCAATAGACGTTCAATGCTTCAAACTATTAAGCGTGTTCGTTCTAAAGGGAGATGTACTGTAAAGTCTACTGAAATAGATTTATTTCAGTTTGATGGATCACAATTCCCCCTTAAATCGGTGTCTTCTTAAAACAGTCCTGCGAAGATATCAGTAATAACATCAAGGTACTAGTGCTGATGACAGATGCTAATTTGCATGACTTAACAGTTGCAGACATGTGGTTAATGGATGGCACTTAATTCAAACGAGGTGCAGAATGTCGTCAGCTGTACACCATTCATAGTGTTGTCAAGTACGGTGCTCAAAGCAGAAGTGAACCTCTTATGTATTGTTTCATGAATAAAAAGTCATTATGTGCATACAACCTAATTTGGAGATATATCTTTCAGTTTGTTAATGTTAAAATCCCATCCGTGCTGTGTGACTTTGAGCCTGAAGTCATTCAGAGTGTAAACCGCAACATTAATGGAGTGGTATGCAAAGGTTGTTTCTTCCATTTCGGAAGAAACATTCGAAGGAAAATTCAGTCTTTAGGGCTGGCTTCATTATACAACTCAGATATTCATTTCCAACAATGTCTTAAGCAACTGACAGAATTAGCATTCCTAGAAGAGGATGCAGTGATAGACACGTTTTCACAGTTAAAACAGCACTTTCCTATCATGAGCAAAGCACTACTGAAGTATTTTGAAGAGTGGTATCTGATAGGGAAACCCAGAAGCCTGACAACTAGGTCTACAACTGCTATCAGATTCCCTCCACTGTTTCCTGTGCAATTCTGGAATATCAGTGTATTGAATGATTTAAATTTGCCCAGAACTCAAAACGCAGTTGAAGCGTGGCATAGGAGGCTTCGTTGCATAGCTGGCAGACATTTGTTCGATATGTATAGCATTCTACGAGCAGTTACCCGTGAACAAAACAGAGTAGATGAAATACGCTGCAGGATGTCTGCTGCATGCCCACCCACTCCAAAGAAGAGGTCTCTCATTTGTCGGCAAGAGCAATTCCAAACCTTATTCTCACATAGGGAGGAGTACACTGCATTTGAGTACGTGAAAGCAATTGCTAATTTACTACAAATATAAATGACTGGATGTCTTTATGTACATGAACCAATTACATAAATATCTGAATGAACAGGTAATGTGTTTCTTACTTCTTAATCTAATTAAGTGCTACTTTTGCAGCTAACTAAGTGTAGTTATGCTGCAGTTTACTGCTGTGTTATCACTTTCAATGATTAGTGATTCCGTTGAATGTATTTTCGTGGGTTGGTGTTTTCGGTGGTTTCTGTTTGTTTATTTGTGGTTCGGTGGTTTATGCATTTGAGCATATGTACTAGATCCATATATATATATATATATATATATATATATATATATATATATATATATATATATATATATATATATATATAAGGTCTAAAATGTGGTTATAATGAAACTTTCATCATACTTCAGTATATTGCTTGCTTTTCATGAAGATCTGGTCCATCCAAAAAAAGAAAAAAAAGCCATCACTTTTTGCCAGAGGCATACCCCTCTCTGCTGTCCACACTCCCATTTCTAAATATACATATTCCAAGATCATACAACAGTAAAGAACAAACTTCCTTAGCCCAAAGTTAGGTGTAATTTGGAGACAGAGCATGCATAATACATAAGCATCAAACTATTACAAAATGCAAGGAAAAATGTTGCTTTTTTTCCAAAGGGCAAGACTCCCTGAATCCACACAGCACCTCATGATTTAATATGCTAATTCCAAGATTGCCCAACAGTGCGGAATATCACAAATCTCCTTACTGCACTGTTTTCCAATCTCAATAAACCACTCAGTATTATTCCACTAAACTAGATATGCCATAAACATATCCAGTATGTCACAGGTCGCATATATATTTTGTTAATTTGTTAACAAGGCAAGCTGGCCCTTTTCAGCCAAGCCACAACCCAGCCCACAAGGGCAGTATATATGTATAATATAGTACTTGGAGAAAACCCACACATGAACAAGGAATATAAACTCCACAGAAACAGTGACTGGAAGACAGGCTTAAATCCTAAGCACCAGATCTGTAAAGCAGAGATCTTCACCACTAAACTACCATGTTCTCAATATATTGTACTGCCCTGGATTATGTTTATACATGTGCTCTTCTGATATATTTTTATGTAATGTCAAATGTGGCTGGGAGGTGGAGTGTTTATAATCAAAATTGCGGTAGTTATGGCCATGAAATGAAATGCTAGCACAGGATATAACTTGTCAACTAATAATCTTTTGTTTGTAGTCTAGATGCCTGCATGTTGAATTCAGAGACCTAAGTGCAGAGTTCTTTGTCAGAAAAGAGGGCATGGAGCAGGAAGTGGGTCAAATTGACATGAGATTGCAGCATTTTGTCACAGACCACAGAGCAGGTTAAAAACAAATGAGTGCAATGCATTGTCATAGAAAAAGCTACAGTGGAGAAGGCCACTGAATACATTGATTTGTTACAGGATATGTTTTACAGCAACTAGCTTTTTAAAAACTGTATATGTACAGCAGTCTTGGATTTTCAGTGATGGCTGACGCATAGTGCCCAGAGCCCCACCCCTATCTGGTGTCTCTCAACACTACGGAACTGTGTGTCCCGCCCTCCTCACATTGTGAGGAGAAAAGAAAGGTCCGTTTTCCAATCTAGTATTCCTCTCTCCTTGTCTCCTATGGAAGGAGTGCCAGATCCTCTTTGTCCTGCCTTCCTCACACCTCCTTATGTCACTGCACTACCCATCAATTGGATCTACCAGTCACACACCCTAACACCTTGTGACTGAGGTGACTGCCACCTTTGCCCCACCGTAGCCATTGGATGCAGAAAAATAGCTTATGAAAGGTAAAGGAATCTTTTGTGTCCTAAGTCATAGGGTCTGAAAATCTAGAGGCTTAAATGTTGATGATATCCAGAATGGTTGTTTCCTTTTTCACATACCTAGTACTGTGTAGCTGTATAATATGCCTCTGTATTAGCTTATAAAAGTGTTTCCTACATTCTGAGTATGTGCCATGCCACTAAGTTGAGTGTCATTTTAAGTTTAGATGTAGCGTGGCAGTTCTGCTATTCTATTAATGTGTGAGCACAGTAAATAATGTCAGTATGACTTGCTTTTCATGCCATAATCTGTTAATGTTTATATATGTGACTATTTTATGCATGTTTTAAATATCCATGTGAGCAACTTTTTTGTTGCTTATTTATTTATTATTTATTTAACATTTGTTTACTGGGTGGTCCAACTGGATAACAGTGTCCATTTTCAGAGGAGGCCCTTAAGCAACCCTTAATAATAGCAGGTTTTTGGATGTATTAATGCACAAGTATTACTCCTTCACAGGTTTTGAATTTATGCATAAATTCATCAGCTCTACTGAAGTTTGCAAATTACTTAAAAGTCTGAAAGAGAAGAAGTCTGTGGGAAATGCTGAACTGCTGACGTATTAGCCGTATGGTCTCCTGACAGATCTCTACACAGGGTCTGACACTACCACCATGGTAATATTTTGGCTCTGCTTTGTTTAAACTGCTGTATGCTACTGTATGCAGATGGTGTAACACTGTACAGACCAACTAGTACTCTGAATACTCAGCTGAACAGTGACCCAGCAAGCCTGCAAGCACAGACAACATCTAAATCTAATAAACTAATCTTAAATGGAAAAGGAAAATAAAAAAAATGGGGCTGCTCTGTTTGAGCCACTTTACCTCGGATAAAATTAATCCCCAAAAGTATATTTTCATACTTAGTAGTGGCCCCTGAAGTGACACAGGAATTTATATGCTTCAAACATATTCAAAAGTAAGGCTTAAAATTTATAATGTATATCATCACATTTCCTAAAACTTAAATAAAAAATGAAACCTATTTTCTATTTTTACATTTATTTTCAACAAAGAAGCCTTATTTCATAGAATACCCATCCTCCAATCATGTTAATATACATATTTTGTCTCAACTCTTTCCATTGCCAGACATTGTATTATGCTGTATTTGCAGAAACAGTTTGGTAAATGAAACACTGGCTTGCCGACTTTGCTTAACATAGAAACTACAGTCTATATACCTCCCAACATATTTAAGGATTCTTTAGTGACTAGGCATGATCATGCCTCTCAACTTCTTAGAGCAAGAAATCTGGACAAAGCCATAAATTACAGGGGGCAAAGGTCCAAAAATAGGGACAGATTTTAAATATTGCACTTATTACATTAGAAAGTTGATAGAATAACAAGTTTTGTGTTAGCATGCATTTTCTGAAGGGTATGACGTCTAAATCTCAAATGTGTGCCACTATTTTTGGACTTCAATCCTCAATGATTTGCTAGGGATTTGTCAGAAAACAGCAATTTTATGAGAAACAAGCCAAAAATATGAGGCAAAAATATGGACATTCTGCAAAAATCTGTACAGTTGAGAGGTGTGGATGATAGAAAGTTACAAAGATATTTAAGCAGAGTCTGCTCCAGGTCCTCTGAGTCAGAACTATTGCTGGGATTTACTCCATTACAAAAATCAACCCGGCTCCTGCATGCATTTCTAGAGCACTTTTGCCCTCTCTCTCTTACTATTATGTTTTCACTTGCTATGAATGTCACCACTGGAATTGTCCAATGTCTTATTGCTGCATTCATTTATTGTTGGAGACATCCCATGTTATGTCATTTATATCACACAGAGTTCATGGGCTTCCTATTGAAATGTTTGCACTCGAAATGTTGAGTGCTGACACATGAAAAATACAGATAAAAAATGCAGGAGAATGAACCTCAAATAGCTTTCTTCTCCTTTAAACTTCTTTTTTGCACTGGGGAAGTCCCACATCCTCCCATATCCCCTGATATTGAGGCATGCTCCCCACCTCCCCAAACTTATATAATAATATATTAACTCCAAGAGTGACATACCTTGAAGAAAAGGATAATTAAGGGAAATGGCCATTTCAGACTTAGTAGATGGAAGCCCCTTTTTTCAGCCATTCAGTCTCCATGTTTCAGGACTTGTTCTAGGTGGTCCCGAAATTTCAAATGGTTATGCAAGGTTCATGTCTTGGTCTGATATTCTATTTGCTTCTGTCTGTTCTTAAGAAGTTCTAAATTTTCAAGGAAACATATGAAAGATAGCTTTACCGATGGTGTCTTAAACAGAAAAGTTAGCAGCTTGATACAGTGATCTCTGTGAGTCTACGGTCTCTATTGAAGTTACAATATAACATTCGTGTATGTTCTCAATCATAGAAAATAATCTATATATCATAATACTAAGTTCTAGAAAAATCACAAGATGACTACTCTGCCATAATATACATATATCCTCATACCTATATATACCCTCCAGTAGTTTCTTCTGCAAATTTAAAGGTTTTGTGCAGCAACATTTCTGTACCTTTTGTATTGCTAGCTGAAAAAGCAGTTTTAACATGATTACTTCTGAATACATAGATTAATTGATGGAGACAATTAACACCACATTACACTTTCTGTTATGGTAAAAAAATTAAGTACAAGGATTTTATTCAGTGCTTTGTTTTTCTGTCATATGTGCCCTTGCAGAATTAGATTTTCCATGAAACCAAGAATAATTATTTTGGTGTCTCAAATTTCTACTGTACTTCTTTACCATTCAGTTTCAAGAGTTATGCAAATAAGCACACATGAATATCAGAAACAGTGATCTTTCAGTTTGAAATATGTGGTATTACATTGTTGAAATGACTGGCTAAAATTATCTGTCTCATGGAATTAAACAGAGGAGCTTTGGTGCAAGAAGCCAGCTCAAGGTTCTTTCCTGTTTATCATAACATTCAATGCAGTTGACTTCATGTAAAGTAACCTTTTTGTGTTAACAAACATTTTTGGAAGACTAGTTATCTGGGTGAAATTAAATATGATTCTCCACAGACCAGGTGTGTATGATAAATCCTTACTTTTAACTTAGTTAATGTAGGTTTTATTAATAATTATTCAAATAAAGGTTAAAGCTCCCTTGAAAAACATAACACCCCATCAACTCAGTACCAGAGGCCAAACTACTAGGCATCACAATTGATCAACAACTTA
Organism: Protopterus annectens; assembly: GCF_019279795.1. Taxonomy (NCBI): domain Eukaryota; kingdom Metazoa; phylum Chordata; order Ceratodontiformes; family Protopteridae; genus Protopterus; species Protopterus annectens. Next base: position 1,501,936,673 of record NC_056731.1, on the reverse strand, counting down.
AATGCAATAAACACATATCCCAAACCATCTCTAAAGTCAACAAAAAGCTAGGATGCCTCAATCGCAGCAAACAGTTCCTAACCTCCAAGTGTAGGACTGCCATACACATAACTCATCTCTTATCAACATTACTTTATGCCTCCCCAGTTCTAACTACATTAATAAAACTGAGCTAAACAACTCTCCACATGCTACAACAAGATAACTTGGTTCACAGCCAATGCTAAATCACAGTCCCACCTCTGCCAATCTCTACATAAACTACACTAGTTAGAATTTCTAAACTTACTCATCTACCACCAACTCAATATAGCTCATCAAATTCTGTACCATCCTGAGAAAACCCCTGCCCTAGCCAGCATGTTAAATTTCCACAACTCCAACAGGGAACTATGATCCAGTAACAAAGCCCTGATTGAAGTCAATCAATGCAAGAGCAGCTCTGGAGAAGCCCTATTCTCCCATGAGGTCGCAAACGCATGGAACACCCTCCCTCCTGACCTCACGCTACAAAATCGCACAACCACATTTAAAGACCTCCTTAAATCTCACCTTTATGCTTACCCTCTTTGCAACTGCAATGACCCCCCCCCCAAATCCTCACCCCACTGTAGGCAGGTTACCCTCCGGCTTCATATATATATTCTTCACTGTTATCTTGGTCCACCTATGTGCATTGTATATTGTGTAAATACTGTAAATATGTACCTTCTCTGAGTACCTTATGTACATACATTGTACTAGTACTATAAGATTTGTGATCTCCTGACTGTACTACGAGATTGTATTGCATTTACCTGTTTTTGACTTTTATATGTTGGCATTATACCACTTGTTATCCGACTACTATTATTGCATTCATGTCATGCCTGCTAAAAATGTCAGCATTCTATTTATTGTTATTCTTTAACAACCATCTATTCACATTGTAACTTCTTATTTATTTATTTATTTTACATTTGTTTATCGGGTAATGTCCGACTGGGCTGGGAGCCTGTTTTCAGCGGAGACCCGGGGAGAAAAACTCCACAACATACAATACAATTTAGACAGTAGACTAAAACAATATGAATCAATACATATTAGTTTCAACAGTACAGCACAGCATTTATAGTATTTGACATTAGAGTGCATATTAATATATATGTACATAATGTAAAAACGAGCTAATAATTTACATGTGGAACTCAGAGAAAATACATATTGAATAAGAAAGTGAAAAAAGGTAGATAGCTTGTAACTAGATAAAACTGTGAGAAAGCGTATCAGTGAGTAGAAGAGAGTAGACAAAAGAAATGCAAAAGTGGAAAGAAAGAAAGGACTTTAGACAAGGGTAGACATATTAACGCAAGAAGAGAGAAAAAGCTATAGTCTGTATGTAGGAGAAAAAGGTGAGGTGGTGCTGAACATTAAAAGTTATCCAGGAGAGCAACAGAGGCATAGCCAGTTGTTTTTAAGGTCTTCATTCAGTTTTAGTTTAAAAGCAGGAGGATAGGTGGGAGTACTCTGTATGTTTAGTGGAAGGGAATTCCAGTACTTAGCAATTTTATTTGAAAAGAGGGATTCTCCAAGGGTGTTATTAGACTGTGTAATCTTGAGCAATGGTCTGTTGGTGGACCTGAAGGATCTGCTACTGACATGTAGTTGGACCAGGGATGAAACTGCAGGGCAGTGTTTTGGGTTTTAAATAATTTTGTGGGTGAGGGTGAGTTGGTTTAGTGTTAACAGGCTTGGGAGTTCGAGCCAGTTCAGTTGTTTTAGAGCAGTGTAGCGATGAGCTTTATGAGGGAGATTGGTGGCAAACCTAGTTATTTTGTTGTAGCAGGACTCAAGGTTTTGGAGGTCGGCTTTGTGTAAGTTGGTGAAATTTTGTGAGCAGTATAAAAGAGTGGATAGAAGCTGAGATCTAGTTGTGGCTATCCTGGCTTAACAGTTTTATCCTGGCTTGTGGTGTTAGATAAGGTTTAGCCCTATAGAGAACACTGAGTTTAGCATGGATTATTTTGATTGTTTGGGATATATGGGTGTCAGATTTTAGTCAGTCATCTATAGTAATACCTAGGAGTTTGGCCTGGTTAGTTGGCTCAATTTTAGTGCAGTTTCTGGATAGAATAGAGAGTTGCTTTTGTTAGATTTGTTTACAAATATAATTAACTTAGTCTTTTTAGGGTTAAGAATGAGTTGGTGGCTAGAAAGGAATGATTCAGTTTCCTGAAATGCTTTTGCATCTTGTCTTGGAGTTCTAGGGAGGAGGGGGCTGATACGCTAAGGGTTGTGTCATTGGCATACTGTATGATTGAGGATAGTTGGGTTGCAGACATAAGGTCATTTGTAAAGATGATGAAAAGAAGGTGGCCCAGTATGGACCCTTGGGGTACACTAGTGTTAACAGTCAGTAGAGGGAAGAGAGTGTGGTCTCATCTAGCACCCTGTTATCGGTTTGATAGATAGCTGTGGAATCATGTTAGGGTTGATTGACTGAGGTTGTAAGTGGCAAGTTTGTTAAGAAGTAGTTGGTGGGAGACGGTGTCAAAAGCTTTTAACATGTCTAAGAAAATTGAAGAGACTAGCTGAACATTGTTCATAAGGTGATGAATGGTGTCAGTGAAAGCTATTGGGACAGTGTTAGTACTATGCTTGGGGCGGAAACCATGCTGGCTTCTGCTAGAAGGTTATTTGACGTAAGGTGATTTAGGAGTTGTTGCTGAATACATTTCTCAAGAATCTTGGCTATGGGAGGGAGGATTGCTATGGGGCAGTAGTTAGCAATTTCTCTAGAGGGGCCACCCTTGTGGAGGGGAATGATGTGAGCTATTTTCCAGAGGTGGGATACTTGGCAGAATGAAGAATAAAGAAGACAGACTTTGGACATGTGATTCTTGTTGAAATGCTTCAGTGAAGTATAATGAATATAGTCATAATATAGTAGTAATATATAAATATAGTGTGGTGACTATAACGAATATAGTCATAATGTAGTAGTAACATATAAATATAGTGTGGTAACTATAACGAATATAGTCATAATATAGTAGTAATATATAAATATAGTGTGGTAACTATAATGAATATAGTCATAATATAGTAGTAATATGTAAATATAGTGTGGTAACTATAACTAATATAGTCATAATATAGTAGTAATATATAAATATAGTGTGGTAACTATAACGAATATAGTCATAATATAGTAGTAATATATAAATATAGTGTGGTAACTATCACGAATATAGTCATAATATAGTAGCATACCTCCCAACTGTCCTGAATTTCACAGAATATCCAGATTTTTGCCTCATATTTTTGGTTTGTTCCACATAACATTTGTGGCCTTCTGGCAAATCACTGAGGAATGAAATCACCAAATAATAGCAAACGTTTGAGTTTCAGATTTCATATCCTTCAGAAAATATATGCTAATACAAATCCTGTTGTTTTAGCAACTTTTGAAGCTTATAAGATGGATATTTAAAATCTCCCTGATTTTAGGCCTACATTTCCCCATTATTTTTGGCTTTGTCCAGATTTTTTTGCTCTAAGAAATTGTGAGGTAAGTATAATAAATATAGTAATCGTATAGTAGTAATGCAGTAAGTATAGTATATAAATGAAGTAACTATAATGAATATAGTACAATATAGCAGTAATGCAGTTAAATATAGTATAATAGTGAAGCAAGTATAACAAATATAGTATAATACCGTAATTCGGTAGTAAAGTAAGTATAATGACTGTAGTGATAATATAGTAGTAATATACAGTACTACAGTATACAAGTGAAGTTTAGTGAAGTACCATGGATGGACTGTTGCAATTAGCATATCAAGACTGATAGCTTTTAAAACTGCTGTACACAAAATTAATGTACAGAAGAGGAAAGAAAAGCAATAATCAGGATTTTTAGCTACGTGCAACTATCAATGTCATACAGCAATCTGATGTTTCTGCCACTGTTCCAGATATCACAAAGCAGCAAGCAAATCCACACAAAAGTCTGGATAGCACAACTATAACATACTAGGCCTCTAAAATGATGGTTCCTGCTGAGAATGTAAAACTCAATGCTGATGTCTTAACCTCTCTGTACCGATGTGGCTATTTAGATCAAGTGATCCTTCATTTATTTGAAGTAGACCCATATATATATATATATATATATATATATATATATATATATAGAGAGAGAGAGAGAGAGGCGATCTGTGACTGACGTATAAAGCCATGTCCAACCCGGAATTACTGGACATGCTGCACCTCAGAAAATCTAAATCCCATCGAGCTACGCGCTCGAGAGACTTGAACCTCAGCACTGAAATAAATAGGACATGCTGGAGGGACAGATTCATAACCCAGAGGCTCCCTTCACTCTGGAATAAAATCCCAGTCCAGGTTAGGCAGAGTACCTCATTGACTCTCTTCAAGAGGAATCTTGATGAGTGGATGGGAGATCGTAGGTTTACCACGGGTATCACTTCTGTGTCACTGTTAGACAGAGGCACAGTATACTAACCTCGAAAAAGGGCATAGCATTCTGGCTAGGCTTATAAATGCCCTAGGGCAGATAGCCTAGTATGAACCTATGAACCTATGAACATATATATATATATATATATATATATATATATATATTTGTGTGTGGGGGGGTACCATCACAATCTTAAAATGCACAAAACAAGGATCAAAATATAGAAGACCAAAATGCTGAAGACCACAGTGTCTAACAATCTTGAATTCCAAATTTCCCTACCAGTATACATTCAGGAACAAGTGCCACCATGGGTCTAAAAGGGGTGTGGACCCAGGAATAAGTGCTAATATTGGCCTGCAGGGGTGTGGACACAAGAAAAAATATTAACATGGGTCCTGCAAGGGGTTAAGTTGAAGAGTTCAATATTGTGTTCTTCAGAATTTTGGTCTTCTATATTAAGGTCCATGTACTGAGGATTTTAAGATTGTGGGCTTTCAGACTGTGAGTGACTCTATCTATCTATCTATCTATCTATCTATCTATCTATCTATCTATCTATGTATCTGTCGATAGAGATAGAGCTATATGGTGCAAATGCAATAAAGCTTACAAAGTCATTTTTTCCATGTGTGCATCACTGAGTGATGCAAACAAGGGAGCAGTAAGTTTTAGATTCAGTAAACTCCATGTAGCAACACACAATCATGCGCACTCACTGGTAATATCGGAAACTTTCGTGGAATGCAAATATCAGCATAAGTAACTGAAAATTATGCTAATGAAGTAAAACAGCACAGTGGAGTGATTCAACAACCTCAAACACAACTGTGTAGACTCTGTGTACATGTTGGTAGTGTATGCAGAAAATTTCCACGTACAGGAGTCTACACAGAAGCAAGGGCATGTAAAAATCCAGAAATATGGACAGAATGCCTATGAAAAGGTCACAACACATCTATAATGGGCGATGTATACATTGTGGATGTCTGAAAGTATAGGGGTTGTTAGATTGGTATAACTTTATTATAATATTTTTTACCCCATGTTTGCGCAGTGTGCCACATGCCGCAAAAGCTTTTAAATTTGAATAAAAAAAATGTCATGAAAAAGAGGAGTAAAATGTAGTTTCACAACAGGTACAGTAACACCCTGCCTTCTGTTTTTAAATTCATGTTTCCGTGCTGTTGTCCAGCTTAAATGGCCACTAACCATGTAGAGTCCAGACTGTCAGTATGGTTATCATGCAAATGACTGCAACCTCAGTGGATTTGTTGAATCATAAAAAGCAGGAGCCGTGCAGGGATTTCCACTTCATGTAAGCTCCTACAGAGTGTTTATGTTTCCAATGGATGTCGATGACATCAGGAGAGGTGTGTCAGGTCACTTTGCTAGGTTTTTCTTTTGTGCATTGCGTGTGTTTGCATAGTGTGCTGCTTGCTGCAAAGGGGTTTGGTGATGCATACATTGTTTGTACGACCAGACCACCCACGTATCAGACATGAGCTAGACATCCAAAAATAGAAACCAGATGCATTTAATTCATATTGCTGAGCACTCCTGGGCATCACACAAACCTGGTAAGCAGGGTTGTGCCCTGCTAATAGCCTCCAGTTATGGGACTTTGTGTTATTACTCGTGTGGCGACAGGTGTTAGGTATTGGACTGGAGTGCAGATGGTCCTGCGTTCAAGTACAGGGTATGGTACCTTTTCTCATACTGTTCTGACAGTGCAGCTTTTACAAATGAAGTGTAACTTGCAGTAATTAGCTTTTATTGTACATTTCATGACAACAGGGATGAAAATATAACATTTTTATGACTTACCTTAATTCTGCACAGCTGCAGTCTGCTGTATACCAGTGCACACAGCATACTACTGCACACTGAAGCAGGACCATTAAATCCTGTTAATTATATCCTAAACAAGTGAATACCATCTTAATTAGCCAATCCTTACATGGTAGGCCTACTCAAGAAATGTGCAAACTATGCATACAGCCTACATTCTGATTTTCCCTCGATACTTCAAGACAATTAGAGTAGAGACTTGGAAATTTTAACTGAGATAATGATAGGGGCTGCTGCAGCTATTCTACCATATGCATGTGCTAGAGGTTGAAGCCAATGCTGCTGCTGGTACTGTTGACACAAGACCTAGGCCAAGAATGAGAAGAGTATTCAGACCCAGGGTAACCTTCCAGGTGCTACATGAGCTGGAGATTGTAGAGAGCTATAGAGTGGACAGGGACATATTACAAGAACTCGTTGAGCTCTGCTGCCCTCTACTCAGAGCCAGAGCCAACCGAGGGGAATCCATCCTAGTGGAAACTACGATATGTGCAGCCATTAAGATATTAGCTACAGGTACTTTTCGAAGACCAACTGGGGACATAATGGGGGTGTCACATGCATCAGCATCCAGGATATTCAACCAGTTCCTGGATGCTATGCTCCTACATGCCATCCTACATATCATTTCCCCTTTCCCCTGAGGAGAGGGCCAGCACATTACCCTGAGTACTGGTTGCCATAGATTGCACTCATGTATACATCAAGGCACCATCTGGTGGGCAAGGTAGAATCTACATTAACCACAAGGGATACCACTTCATCAACTGCTAAACAACCCTTTGAAATGTGTTTTATCAGACACCTGCACCAATTTGACAGACCTTAGACATATCTGAGTAATAAAACATCAGAGAGTCTCCAACATTTGTCTTCTGTGGGCAGACTGACGCATCTGTTACTGCGTGCAGTATCATATAGATAGCTTTGAGGCAGATTATGTATACCTTACAGGGCTACCTGTGACCAAAATGGGATGAAGATGCTGTACATGCATAAGTAATGTGGGATTTGAGGTACCTGTTCCAGGGACCTCAGTGTACACTATGACATACACAGAACATGCTTGAGAGACAGATACATCTCTCAAAGATTGTCACTCCTATGCAGTAGGCTTCAAATCCATGTCAAGCAGAGCACCTCCATTACCTTGTTGAAGAACAGGCTGGATGACTTGCTGTGAAAGTGCTATCTGTCATGGATCACTGCTGCTTCACTCCTGGACATGGATGGTCCTTGCTAGACAAAACTTGGCCACATATTATATCTGACTGTTAATATTATATTGTGATGTAACAGCTATGCTTCTAAACACCATCAGGTCAATACCCTAGTCACATCCTATGAACCTCGGAAACTATGGCAATGTACATGCAAACAGGAACATTATACCATTTAATGAGATTTGTCTTCAGTGCTGACATACAATCCTGAGCTCTGAATCTGATGGGTTGACTTTGGTTGTGCAGCCATATGTTTATTCTAAACAATCTTTAAAGAGAAAGTTAGATGTATTAATGATACACATTAAATTATCTGAATTCACAGCCTTTACAAAAGCATCCACTATAAAATAGATAAATTATTATGCTAGCAACTGTCTAAATGGCTACATAGAATTGGGTCTATAATATATTATCCAAAAGACAGGTCAGTGAATGGCACTTACATCAAAAATACCGTTCAGCGAACTGTTCATAGTGAGGTTGCGGTACAGTGAAAATCAGAAAATGTGTCCTTTCCTCACTGTAGTGTGATCTTGGAGTTGGTATATATAATTGGGAGGGGGTGTGGGGGGCAAATTTACTGAACTGCATTTTCAATGTAAGTGCCATTCGCTGACCTGTCTTTTCGATAATATAATATAGACTTGTACAATTTAAATGACTGGTACAATTATTAGTTCAACAGCACAAATGGAGGTAATAACATCATATTATTATACATAGTCACCTTGTGCATCAGACAAGTAGCTTTAATATCCCTGAATGAAAAACATAGATAACAGGGATGTGGCTCAGATATCATCACTTGCACAGGGTGTTGTGTGGGGGTGCAGGGGGCCTAGGCTAACACAAAAGGCTGGTGAGTGTGTATGTGAGTAAGCAAGGGAAGCAGACAAGATGGACCATGTAAATGTTGCATGTGTATCTGTAGGTGCCCTCAATGTGACATTGGTGTGTGAGTGCCTGCATGAACACAGCCAAGTTCAGGGTTAGCCCTACATGTCTGTATGTCAGACAGCTGTGAGCCGTGCATGGTAGAGCTGACAGTTCATCGTCTCCACCCCTGAACATGAGAACTGGCTCTGTCAGGAGTTGCACTGGCACTTCCATGCCCAAGGTGAAATACTGTGCTACTACCTAAAGGTGACTGATGTCTGCTGGATGTGCTCCCTTCATGGGAACATCCATGAAGGAGACGCTCCCCTCCCAGCAAACATTCCATCACAGACAATGTGTATTCTATGACAGACACACTGCGCTCTGTCACAGACCCTTCCTGTTCCAGCATGTCATTCGACCAATCCAGGGAGTCAACAACACGGTGGAGACAGTCATAGATGTCAGACTATGCTGCATTTATAACCCTGAGGATTCTCCTTCAGTTCCTTTCTGAACGTGCCTGCACCTCCATGACTGACCTAAATGTATGTCAAGTGACACATGATGAGACACCTGCAACAGGCTGAGGAGGGACAGCAGGCCTCCTCCAAGCACCCCTATCAATCCGCCTGTATGGCACATCATCAACAGGTTGGCGATGGCCAGTGTCAACAGTCACTGAAGCTGCAGTAGTAGCTACAGTTCCCTAGTCAATATCCTCGCCCTCCAACTGTCCAATATCTATGGCCTTGGTGGACTGGGTATGCATAGGCATACTGGCTGTGTCTGGTGATAATGAGAGGGGTCACTGGATGTCAACCTCTGTGTCAGAATCATCCTCTACAACCCCCAGCTGTGCCTCACTTTGGCCATCATCATCAGAGTCTGATGAGACACTAACATCAGGTAGCATAGGGGACACAGTACTATGTACATGATCACCTGTGATAAAAGGAAGGAAAACAGGAATACATTAATACCTGCACTACTATGATGCAATATATGTTAAGCAATTTAGACTGCTGTCACTATTACAGACATTCATACTTCTCGGCCTCTTTAGGCAAGGAATGTGGACAAAGTCATGAATAATGGGTGGACAAAGCCCCAAGAACAGGTATTGTGATATATTGCCCTTAAAAACCTAGAAAGGTGATAGTGTAGCAGGTATTGCTTCACCATGACATTACTGAGTGGTATGCATGTTTAATGTGAGATCTATCATTATTTTATGTCTGCACTCTTTAATTACCTGTCAATAGTTTGTAGCTCACTCACTATGATCTTAAACATGACCCAGAGTTATGAGTCACACATCTGGACATTCTGCATATATCTGTACAGTTGACAGGTATGCAGACAGTACAGCAATCAGCAAGCCTGAGTTGACACTTTAGGAGATATGTTGGAATATGTCTACATTACTGACAAAAATGTATTCTGCTTACCAACTGCAGGAGGCCTAGATCTGTTGATTCCTGATGGCCCTAGAAAACGTAAAGGGGCAGGTAATGGCAACAGCACCACATTTAACAATATAACAGGGGGTAATACTTTTAGTAATCTATATCTACAGTAACTGCAATATTAACATGAATGTGACTGACAACCTCTAAGTGACCTGAAAACTGCAGCTATCTTAACTCATTACAGCCGAGTGACGCCTCCAGGTGCATCTGCAAATGAGTTAAATACCCCCACCAAAAAATCAACCTGCCACACATTAAAACTACATACACTATTACATAATACACAATGATGCAACAGTATTTTACTGATGATCTAACAAAGCTTTCCTGGAAGCTCATCCAGAGATGCCAAGAGTGGCACCCACGTCCAGAACATACTGGCTGATGGACTGCTGGGAGCTTTCCTGAGTGGCAATATTTGCTAGGAATTCCTTGGTGGTGGTAAGTGGTTGTTCTGCTGCAGGCCCACCACTGGTGACCTGACAATCATATGCCACTTCAGCAGCATGCCTGTTTGTAGTATGAATTATGCCCATGGTTCTGTGTCGCACCTGCTCATAGCTGCTATTTTGTTACTAGGCTGCATTTACATCTTGGACCAATTTGTCCCACAGGGACACACATTGTGACATATCAGCCCACTCCCTGGACATAAGGACTGCATGATGTTGCCTTAAAGCTTCAATGATGAGATCATTCTCTGCTTCAGAGAAAGGGGGCCTTTGTCAAGCGGGCATATTGTTTACTGAAAGACAAAATAATGATAGCACATATAAGGATTACATAAGTAGAAATAAACTGTGTACAGATAATGCAATACAGGAAAGCTGTCAGTATTTACCACTTGATTACACTTTAAAGATTCAGCAGTGGTCAATAAATAACACGGGGGCTACAAAACAAGGAGATTAGCATGACGAACATATCCTTGTTTGTACCATAACAAATACTTACTTATGCTCAGACACCCAACACAACAGTCCATTCTAGATTGTGCCATAGCAGGGACTCATCCCCCCTCTGAAAAAAAATATAACAGACTAAGGGACAAATGTGTTAAACAAACAACAGTGTAAATTCCAAAGTGGTCTCAAAGGACCTGTCCATGAAACATGTCTGCATAGTTATCATACAGCATTAGACCTTCGGCATACTCTGTGTCCTCTGTACCTCTCAAATGGCTGGTAAACAAGGCCACGTCATGAGTACAGTTCTAACAAATGCTTACTGATTTACTTTACATCATTTCTAAGTACATTCCAAAATATGCATTATTTAGGTAATAAAATGGATACATACCTGATGGAGTACAACACTCCTCTGTCAAAATATACTGTTCCAATTTAAATGTGTAACTGAGTTTGAATTATGATACAACTCTCATCCACACTAGTGTGCCTACCTACACATTTGCCTTTTTATAACGGTGTACGTTACTAATTGATTGCATCTGACCTAGTCTGTACTTCAGAGGTGCTAACACAGAGCCAAATGCAGGGAACCCATCCCAGTGGAATATAAAGTATGTGTTGAAGTTAGTATGTTAGCCACAGGTACCATTAACAGATCACGAGGGGGCATGCTTGGTGTTTCATAGGCATCAGCATCCAGTATTTTCTGAACATTGCAGAAAAACAAGAATGTGGTGTAAATAATTGGTTCAATCAACAACTGAACAAGAATAAGGCAAAAACAAAAGAGGATGAACCAAACCACAGCGGGCAGCAGACAAAAGATGATTATGAAGCAGCTTGATGTGCTGCAAAAGCTCTTACCATTAAACAGAATTCTTTGTTATCTGCTGCCTGCTGTGGTTTGGTTCATTTTCTGAGCATTCATGCATGTTATGCTACAACATGACAGACAGCACATGTATTTTAACATAAGTTCTGAGGAAAGGATCACAAGTATGCTACAATTGTAACATATATCACACTATGCACCAGTAATGTGTGCCATACATCACAGTCATGTACAGAAGAGAACAGCACCTGTGGAACAGAGTAGGGTCCACAGTAACCATAAGGTCTACCACTCAAACAACTGTCAAGTCATTTGTAATGTAATGGGAATCATGGAAAGTCCATGCTGGCAACCCTTGCAGTTAACGTGACTTGCACATGTCCCACATTCCCCAACTGCACCAGATGTGTGCTATGGGGGATAGCTCCAAGGCTCACTTAGGTGTGGATGCATGCTATGCACTGGAGTCATGGCTGAGCAAACCCATTGGAGATGCACACACGCATAGTGCCAGTCCCTACATACTTCTGACTGAGGATACCATTACAATCCACTGACATGTCCCTCAATGCTCATAGTATGTTCTATGCTACCCAGGTTAACACAGTGGAAACAGCTGCAGCACGATTATCAAGGGGATGGGGAACACATCCTAGTGACAATGCCAAGGTCACCACAGCCACAGGCCAGTGATGACTCATAGGAGGAACCAGGAGCAGGTGTGGTTGTAGGCAGACACAGCCATGCTCAGTAAGTCCTTGCACTGGCTATGAGATAAGCCATAGCACACTGAATCAACACCTAGGAGGCTAAAACTATCCTCCAAGATCACTATACATCTCCATTAGGGATGTAATAGAGATAACAGTTATCAACCATAACTAAATCATACTAAATCATAACTAAATTATACAACAGGCAGGATGCCAGACATGTAGGGTAACCAGACCAACACAGTCTTGTTAGTGCCATAGCAGACACACATCTTTGCACCCCCACCCCCATAAAAACAGTCAGTGCTTGCTTGTGACATCCAACCTGTCTTCCCTTAGCTGGCAGCCACATATCATATTATTCCCAGTTAATATCTGTCACTCGTTTGTCTGCAACACATATAACAAGAAGGCTTAGGGTTTTGTTCAGATGCTTTAATAAGTGCAAACACATCGGGATGGATAGCAGGATCTTTAAATATGAATGAACTAGTTAACAAACAGAGCTTACAAACATACATACTTACATCTCAACAGCTAACTGCAAAATGGCAGTCAGGCTCACACATTCTCAGTATTTATACACTTGTGCAAGCCCTTGGATAGGTTCTTAAAGGTATATACACATATATTGATCTACATCCTCCCTCTTAAAAATATTACCCTTTATACAAAGCAATATCAGAGCTAGGCATGCATTACTATATACGATGGAAACAAAACACATTGTTCATGTTCAAGCTGACTCATATCTGCTGCAGGGTTTACAGATTTGACCATATCTCGTAACATAAATTGGACCAGATTTAGCAACAGGGACAGTATGCTGTGCACAACTCATATCAGGAACTTCTAGATCCTCTGGAACATCCTCTGGAATTGGAACACCAGACAACTCACTCTGAGATAAAGAGCCTTTTTCACAGACTATCTGCTGTGGTATAGGCCCGAACACCTGTCTCAAATGCCTGCAATTCCACCTAAAGATTGCTCCTTCTGATTCTATAATGTATGACCTCATCTCTAGACCAATATTCTTCACAACAACAATTTGATCATAACTTCTGGACGTTTGCATCCTTACCACCTCTCCCTCTCGTAATGGATTGAGCAGTTTACTGGTTTTATCGTAGTAGGATTTCTGGAATAGGTGCTTCTTCAACAGATTAGCTTTTACTGATCTGTTGTTTTTGACACATGGAACCAACAATTGACTACTGATTGGTAATATGGTTCTGGTCCATCCAACAGAAGCCTCTGAGCAGGTGAACTAAGATGTTTATCATGAGGAACATTTCTGAGATTCAAGTGTTTCAGGAAAACATTACTATTGTCTCATTCAGACTTCTCAAATAACTGCTTTGCACTTTGAACTGCATGTTCTGCCAAACCATTTGATGTGGGTACTCAGGACTACTTGTGACATGAGTGAAGTCCCATTCTTCAGCAAATCTTTTGAAGTGTTGGCTTGTAAACTGTGTGACATTGTCAGAATTAACTTTATGCAGACTTCCAAGAACAGCAAAATGTCACTTCATCTTAGTAATGACAGTACTACATGCTAGGTTAGGAAGTAAGCCAATCTCGAGCCAATTGGAGTAAGAGTCTACTAACCCCAAATAAGGTTGACCAAGCCTTCAGTTTGAATTTCTTCACCTCCATAAGCAACAAGCTTAGCACATCTTGCCAAATCAAGCCTTTCACCTTTATACACTGTAGCAAAGGTTTCTGCAGACATAACATTGCACTTGAAACCTGTGTCAGCTTTGAGCTCAGTAGGTTTGCCATTTATCTGAACAGTACAAAATACTTCATTCTATCCCTTTGAATCTACTGCATTAACTGTTTTATGAAGCACTGGCATACCATCAACAAAAACAGTAAAAGTGCCACTGTCTAACTGATCAACTCATTTCTTAAAATGGTCCCTTTTTATAAAAGAATGCAAGCCTTTTGATTTAAAAAAATTTTTGAAATTATTCCATTTATTGCATTTGTGGCATTGTTGACCAAAAACTAAACATTTCTCCCTTTTATATTCATGATTACCACCACAATTACCACAGCTGGCAATGGCACTTGGTACATTGGAAATGGGGAAAGCCATGAATCCTTTTGATTTTGCTGACTCACTATTGTGCTTCACTGAAATGAAGTCTGGAATGTGCTAGAATGTCCTGGGGCTTACCAGTGAGTGCTGCAGGGGTTACAGTTGTCATGTGTTTGGGCCTGTTTCTTTTAACCATATGCTGCATACTATCAACATGAGCTTTATCACTGTGCCTTCTAAAGCTATTCTCATTTGTAAGTATATTTGTGTGGTTTTCTGCGAGCTTGTATATCTGACAAAGCTCAATGGCCTTATTCAAAGTTAAATTACTGTCACAAAGCAAAATCTTTCTCACAGCATCATCTTTTATACCACACACATCTGTCCTTTATCAACTTATCCCTTAAGTCACCAAATCTGCACATTTTAGCCTTATGTTTCAGGTCAGTTATATATGCTATAAACGTTTCACCAGGATTTTGATCACTTGTGTACAATAAGTGCCTTTCAATTGTAACATTTGTTTGGGGGGGGGGTTACACATTTCTCTAAATTTATGTTTTAAGCACTCTGGGTCCTCCATTGACTCAGCCGGTACAACAATATGACAGTTTTCCCCCTTTCCAGCATAAATAGCAGGTGCATACATAAATTAATGCTTCCTTTCAATGTCTTCTGATCCAGCAAAATTAAGTAGAATAAATGCCTTTGTATGGTCATCTTTATCATAAAATGCAGCCTGTATGAAAATGCCATACTCTTTCTCAAACACTCTCCAATTCTCAGCATTATTACTATCAAACACAAGTGCACTGGATTTTCAAAATCTGTCTGCCATGCCCACAAAGTATGCACAAACACAATGAAAATATGACCCTTGTAATTATATACGAGAAAACTGTTCTGTAAGCTTGCAACAACATTCAAATGCACAATAAACTCTTTGAAATACTGTACTTTGGGAAATATGCCCTATAATGGCTGTACTTTGTGAAGCAACTTTATTGTAATACTGCACAAACACGCAAACACCTTATAGACTTCTGATAACTTGGATATCTTTGCTTAATATGCAAAATGCATGTTTTGTGAAAATGCCATTGTTTCCGCTTATTTTAATTGTTTTATGCAATTCAGACTTTAATTCAAATATTTTCCATAGTAATAAAAATATTTCTATCAATATCATACATATCGGTTTATGTGAATATTATTTAGAGTGTTCTGCATGCCTCATTTCATATTATGCGAAAAAGAAATAGTGCTGAGCAAGTTTTAATATCTGAAATTCATTTCTGTTTTGTGAAGTATGCACATTTTTGGGATGGTCCACAGCTGTATATTTCACCAACTCTAGTCATTTTAGCCAATCCATCTTTAGCTTCATGCCCTTTAGATATGCCATTTCTGACTCCATGCCCTTTAGATATTCTACTTCTGGCACCATGTCGCTCGTTCATCAATAACACATATAACAAGAAGGCTTGGGGTTTTGTTCAAATGCTTTAATACATACAAACACATCAGGATGGATAGCAGAATCTTTAAATATGAACAAACTAGTTAACAAACAGAGCTTTCAAACATACATGCTTACATCTCAACAGCTAACTGCAAAATGGCAGTCAGGCTTGCACATGCTCAGTATTTATACACTTGTGCAAGATCTTGGATAGCTTCTTAAAGGTATATACACATATATTGATCTACAATAGCCTTTGCAATTGTAAATATAATGATATTGAATGGTGTACACACTGTATGTCCCAGACTACTGGACATATAACTGGATGAATGAACAAGAAACACAGACTTGTAAAATATATACTGTATATTTGCAAGAAAACATCATAATGGAGTGTGTAATCAGTAAATTCAGTATTGTAAAAGTGAAACATTTCACTAGATGTACAGGTAACGTGTAATATTTTATTATGACTATACATTATTTTCAGTTTGATTGTGTGCTGAACATCCCTCCCAGCTGTACAGATTTTTCAAAATGTCTAGATGTTAGACTCATATATTTGGTCTGTTTCTCATACAGTTTTGGTTTTCTGTAACATCACTGGCAAATCATTGAGGACTGAAGCCAGGAAGAAATGGCACACATTTGAGTTTCAGACTTCATATCCTTCAGAAAAGTCATGCTAATGCATAACCTGTTATTCTATCCACTTCCTAAGTATGTAAGAGCAATCTTTAAAGAATGTCCCTATTTTTATGTCTTTGCACCCCATTATTTTTGCCTTTCTCCAGATTCTTTGCTCTCAGACATTGAGAGGTATGGTGCTGGATGCCTGTTGCTGCTTGCTGCAAAGGTGTACTTTTGAAATACAGGGTTAAAGCACCCATCCTGTGTTTGCCATGTACATCAGATTGTGAATTTGGATTTTAGAACTATGCACATATATTTCCTGTGTAGTTACATAGTCTAGTATTGTGTGTGTGATACACTGATTTCATATGCTGCCTATTATAACTTGTTTTTGTCTTAATATTGGGAGACACATTGCTGTGCCTTCCTGCATGTAGCATAAATGGCATCAGCTATGTGCAGCTTGTTTGCACACACAGTGGAAGTGCACAAACTGTAGAAGTGGACCACCCATGTAGCAGAGGGAACCCAGACATCTAAACATAGACTTTGGATGTATTCTCTTAATGTCAGTCTGTATAGCGCAAACCCGATAAGTGCCATTGCACTGTGTATAACAGTGAGAACCTCAGGATCAATATTTATGTAGTAGACTTTTATACAATCTCCACTGAGGCTGTAGATGTTAAGTGTTGGCCTGAGGTTCACATGGTTCTGGGTTCTAATACAAGGATTGTAATTTGTATTTTACTAATGTGTCCTTGCATTGCATAGCAATGTAATTAAACATACACATGTATTCTTTAATTTTTCTACTGGCAACAGCTGTGAGTGTTGGACTACCATGGATAAGGTCCAGGATTCTAATACAGCAGACATCTGTCTCTTTTCAGTGGTGCCCCACTTCACATTGTAATCACCCTCAGTTATAGCAGTTGACCTAGTATTTCTCATATCCTAAGTATTTTCCTGATGGATGACACAGTAATATTGTCAGTTCTGTAAAAAATATGTTAATATCTGTAATAAAAAAACTTCAGTTTATTGTTTCCTATTGTGAAAACACGGGCAACATGTTTGCGAGATGCTAAGCAGCTCACACCATTTTCAAATGTTGCAATGTCCAATAGCGTGCGTTCTCAGTATCTGTCATAATTGGAATTGTCAGGAACAGTCATTATACATTGTTGTTCATATGCATTGGACATGGCTGGTGTTCGAGGAGACGTTCTGAGATTTTGGTCTCAAAGGTGGGGTGTGCAGGAGTCCAGTGTGTTTGTTGGACTCCTAGTGAATGATTATGCTCCCTGGCTGTTGCAGGAACACTATCATGGATCAGATTACAAATCAGTTGCATGGAATAGTTTGACCAAGGATCTGTCCAGTGTTACCAGTATCCCCCTCAATGGCGAACAGCGTAGGAATCACTACCAAGACCTCAGGATGAGGAATATGGATACCCTTGACTGTTGGATCAAGGAATGCAGGAATGATGGCACTCCACAGATGTGTAAATATCACTTACAGGCACTGCACTGCTTGTAGGAGGGAGCAGCCGAATATGTTCATTATTGGTGTTCTTAATGTTATTCTGTTGTGTTCTGTTTTTCCCACAGCTAATGCAGAATGAGCACTGAATGTGCGGACCTATGAAGAATGAATGAGAAGGATGCAAGATGCAAGCGGTATGTGTGCTTCCAAACAGTACTGTTATTTTCACATTAGGAGTAAATAAAGTTTATTGTGGTAAACACCTGTATCACATCAAGTATGCACTTTTCCATTGTAAAGCAAAAATATGCCTGCATTAGTATGTTACTTAGAACAACAGTCCATTATTACAGAGTAGACACAGGTGATAATTTAGAAAACCACACATCCAAAGTATACAGTACTTGTTTAAGTTGACATAAATATTGCAATGTAAAGTATGACCTATAAACCAGGGACAACAAGTGCATGCTGCAGATTGTTAGCATTATAACACTGAACCTCTGTCTATAAAATATAAAAGGAAAGAGTGGTAGCATTATACTCTATTCCAAAGGAAAGGTACAGTATTACAATAAACACTGTTCATGAGTTCGAATACCACACTCCCCATATTTAAAATCAGTTCATTAGAATACTGTTTTAGGTTATCATCAATAAAAGTACAGTAGTGTTATATATTCATAATGATAGCATTATAAATGCAGACCTCTATAGCTGTGGCTCATA
Organism: Protopterus annectens; assembly: GCF_019279795.1. Lineage (NCBI taxonomy): Eukaryota > Metazoa > Chordata > Ceratodontiformes > Protopteridae > Protopterus > Protopterus annectens. The sequence goes on along the minus strand of NC_056731.1, from coordinate 1,501,917,959 downwards.
TGGCCTGCTGAAAAATGTAATCAGTGTACATGGAATATCCATATGTGCAGTATATGCCACCAAGAATGATTGTTGGATGCAATATGATCTGCACTATAGTGTGTCTGTGTTAGCGACAGGTTTAGTACTCAAAGTAATAAAGGTATTTATTAGCATCTTCTATTATTGAAGTAAAATATAATAGAATATTGTATGTTATTTGTAGAAATATTTGTATATTAACTGTGTGGTTACTAATGTTTTTTTTTTCTCTCACCCACCCCTTCTCTTCATTTGCTTTTTTTATGTTAGTCTTATTTTTTATTATTATATGATGTATATAACCATATTTTTTATTATCATGATTATGTTTATTATGTATAATTTTCTGTTGTTTTTCTGTTAAATACCTTTTCATTTCATATTATTTTTCATTGGTTTGTAATTCTATTATTTATTATTTTTGCATTAATTTATTATTATATGTTTACATTTCATTTGATATTACTCTGTCCATTATTTTGTGTTAAGTTTTATTTCATTATGGAATTTTAATTGTATTTATGTTATTACTACAGCAAGGTAGTGTAGGCTGGTTCCCCATGGTCTGCCTACATTCCAGCCAATGACTACAGCACCAAGGCCTAGCACTTCTATGGAGTGCAGCCTGGAGGCACCCCCCTGCTGCCCCTGCCCTACCTGGACCCTCAGGAAGTTCTGCCTCCAGAGGATAGTCCTGTGTGGTTCCCTCTGGGGGTGGATGCAGAGGGGGTGATTTTGTCACCCAAACTGAACTGCCAGGTCTGATGCATAGGATCATGCACCACACAATTGATGCACACCTACACCAAGTGGAGACACTGCCCTACATTGTCGTTCTGAATAATACAAGGACACACAGATGTCAGACACTGAGGCCATCAGTGCAGTGAGGTGACAGTGATGACAGTCCACTCGGTGAGGACTCAATTCTCACTGTCACCAAACATGACATCCAAAGGTCTGGGATGCCCCCAACCCCCACCCCAACCAAGGTGTTCACCCCTCTCTTCTATCCTTTAGAGGCACTGTGTCTTGTCTTGTATGTCTTGTCTGTCTGCAAATGTTTCTTCACCTTCCCAACATGCCTGCCCCAGACTTGCCTATGTCCCTTTCCCAACATTCCACTCGCTCCTTAAAAAAGTAAAAAAGGGCTCTTGTCCCAAAAAATAATCAAACCCATACAAAGCTCTCCATTTCACACATATGTCTACTGGACACACTTAATTTGGTCTAACTGTCTTCACAATGCAATTATGTTGTTGTCACCCCTCTCTCTGGAGGTGACAGTCTAAATTCAGCTAATAACCTATGCATGTGCTCAGTTGTTACTTTTGAGGAAATGGATAGCTATGGTTCTTACCTACACCTTTCTTGCACATTCCTGCCTTCCTTTCATTTTGTTTTTCCCCCTGCTTGCACCCCAAACCACTTTCTTATTTCCCCATTTCTTTTTTTTTTTTATAGAATCATTGAATGATAGTGTTCAATGCACAGTATTGGGCAGCAATGGTAAAAAGGAGCTTTTAACTTATATTGGATACCAGTACCATCTAAAAGCAGACATTTCATCATTACTGCATTCAGTGCATACACAGCTGATGACACAGAGTAATAAATATCACAATTTATAATCCTGATGTAGACATAGAAGTATTTGAAATGATAGATACACGTGTATTTCAACCCAGTACCATGTGAACCAAAGCAAAATTCCATCAATGCATTTAACAGAGAGTGGTACAGAGTCAGTTGAATAGCAGGCGTATTTTACACATTAAATAGATGATTGCACAATAAAGTGCTGTTGCATAAACCTGCAACTTAATTAAATCAATTAATACTAATGAAATACCTATTATTCTATCACGTTTCTAAGTTTGTAAGAGCAATATTTACAACATGTCATTTTTGTCTAGCTGTATTGCTCTACCAAGCTGACAGGAATATTTCTCTTATTTAATTAATATTTTATCAGCCTGGCTGAGCACAAACATGCTTCATTGGGAATATGTGACAATTAGAATTTATTTTTTAAAATATATTTGCTAATTCTGTAGCTGGAGAGGTTAATGCATTTGTCACTTGTCCCTCTCTAACATAGATGACAAACAGGTGGGGTATTTTGTTTAGATGCTTTATTACACAGAAACACATCAGGATGGATTTCAGCATCATAAGATATAAATGAACTGATTAACAGGCAAACCTTACATACATACATACATGCTTACATCTCAACAGCTTACTATAAAATGACAAAAAACAGTGGCAGTTGGCATCGGAGCTGTGACTTCTTCGACTGTATACATTGGATGATGAGGTCTTCTTAGTGCTTTGTTCAAATCTCATGGATCAATACATATTCTGATGTCATCTGAGCTTTTCTTAAGAGCTACCACCGTGGAATATACCTATTCATTTGGAGTAGAAGAACCAACTGGAGAAATTACACCTTGTTGCACCATTTTATCTGGTTCAGCTTTGACTCTGTCAAGTATAGCTATTGGAACTTTCTGAGCTGGCCTGATAACTGGACTGACATCTGGATCTAACTTCATAGAGCACACAACTGGAAGCTTCCCTAGTTTGTCTTCGAGAAGATCAGCATAGGCAGGGGCGGCTCGTGGCATAGGGCTGCCGGACTGCAGCCCCCTCAAAAAGAAAAGAAGAAAGAAAAAGAAAAGAAAAAGAAATGAAAAATAAAAAATATTTTTAAACTTCGCGACAGACCGAGTCCCGCTTATCGGTCATGCGCATGCTCAAACAGCCGGCCGTCCCCATAGGGGACACAAGGAGCGTCTGTGCACTTTTACAGTGCACCCACCCGCCAGGATTATGCGCCGCGTCCGGACTGCAAGAGGAGCAGCAGGGACTCGGGACAGTGCCTTAGGGATCTCGTCGGCGTCGGGAAGGAGCATGTGGATCTCGCGGGTCTTCAGTATTGCGCGGGAAGGATGTATGTACGGACGTTAACTCTGGATGTATTCATTCAGGTAAGGTGCCTTTCAATTTACAATGTTTATTTTTTATTTTTATTTGTGTATGGTGCTTGTGCTTTACTGGAGAGTGTGTGTGTATGGTGCTTGTGCTTTACTGGAGAGTGTGTGTGTATGGTGCTTGTGCTGTACTGGAGTGTGTGTATGGTGCTTGTGCTGTACTGGAGAGTGTGTGTATGGTGCTTGTGCTGTACTGGAGAGTGTGTGTATGGTGCTTGTGCTGTACTGGAGAGTGTGTGTGTATGGTGCTTGTGCTTTACTGGAGAGTGTGTGTATGGTGCTTGTGCTTTACTGGAGAGTGTGTGTGTATGGTGCTTGTGCTTTACTGGAGAGTGTGTGTGTATGGTGCTTGTGCTTTACTGGAGAGTGTGTGTGTATGGTGCTTGTGCTTTACTGGAGAGTGTGTGTGTATGGTGCTTGTGCTTTACTGGAGTGTGTGTGTGTGTGTGTGTGTGTGTGTGTGTGTAAATGCCCCAGGTGCTTATGGTGGTGTGGTAGGGAATGCCTCAGGCTTGAACCCTGTACCCTGTATGCAGGTGTTAAAGACTTGAGTTCCCTACCCACCACCATTTTTCAGATTTTTACCTCATATTTGATCTGATCTGTTCCTCATAATATCTGTGGTTTGTAAATGTTGCAATGCTTGATATTTGATGGTGTAGTAGTAGCATTGTTGCCTCACAGCTGCAGGTTCTTGGGTTTGATTCTTGGCTGGGGTTCCTTCTTTGTGGGGTCTGTATCTTCTCCCTGTGTTTGTGTGGGTTTGCTTTTGTGCCTCCCATGTTACAAAGCCATGTCTGCATTAGTTCTTCCTGGGCCTCCGCTGGAAATTTGTTTATTTGTTCCAAGTCAGACTGTCCTGATTAAAAATGTTAAATAAAATTGATAGGCATTTGAATTTCAGACTTAAGGGTTTCTGAATGTTTAATTCCCCGTATTTGATGGTGCAGTGGTAGTATTGTTGCCTCACAGCTATAGGTTTTCTGGTTTGATTCTTGGTTGGGGTGGCTTCTGTGTGGAGTCTGCATCTCCTCCATGTGTTTGTGTGGATTTGCTCTGGTGCCCTGCCATTTTACAAAGACGTGTCTGCAGTTGTAATCCCTGCTGAAAATTGGTTTTGTTCTGTCCGCAGTAAAATTGACAGGCATTTGAATTTCAGACTTCAGGTTTCTGAATGTTTAACTCCTTGCATAATTGATGGTGCGGTGGTAGTATTGTTGCCTCACAGCTATAGGTTTTCTGGTTTGATTCTTGGTTGGGGTGGCTTCTGTTTGGAGTCTGCATCTCCTGCCTGTGTTTGTGTGGATTTGCTCTGGTGCCCTGCCATTTTACAAAGATGTGTCTGCAGTTTTAATCCCTCTGCTGAAAATTGTTTTTGTTCTGTCCGCAGTAAATTTGACAGGCATTTGAATTTCAGACTTCAGGTTTCTGAATGTTTAATTCCTTGCAGATTTGATGGTGCAGTGGTAGTATTGTTGCCTCACAGCTATAGGTTTTCTGGTTTGATTCTTGGTTGGGGTGGCTTCTGTGTGGAGTCTGCATCTCCTGCCTGTGTTTGTGTGGATTTGCTCTGGTGCCCTGCCATTTTACAAAGATGTGTCTGCAGTTTTAATCCCTCTGCTGAAAATTGTTTTGTTCTGTCCGCAGTAAATTTGACAGGCATTTGAATTTCAGACTTCAGGTTTCTGAATGTTTAATTCCTTGCAGATTTGATGGTGCAGTGGTAGTATTGTTGCCTCACAGCTATAGGTTTTCTGGTTTGATTCTTGGTTGGGGTGGCTTCTGTGTGGAGTCTGCATCTCCTCCATGTGTTTGTGTGGATTTGCTCTGGTGCCCTGCCATTTTACAAAGACGTGTCTGCAGTTTTAATCCCTGCTGAAAATTGGTTTTGTTCTGTCCGCAGTAAAATTGACAGGCATTTGAATTTCAGACTTCAGGTTTCTGAATGTTTAATTCCTTGCATAATTGAAGGCGGTGGTAGTATTGTTGCCTCACAGCTATAGGTTTTCTGGTTTGATTCTTGGTTGGGGTGGCTTCTGTTTGGAGTCTGCATCTCCTGCCTGTGTTTGTGTGGATTTGCTCTGGTGCCCTGCCATTTTACAAAGATGTGTCTGCAGTTTTAATCCCTGCTGAAAATTGGTTTTGTTCTGTCCGCAGTAAAATTGACAGGCATTTGAATTTCAGACTTCAGGTTTCTGAATGTTTAATTCCTTGTATAATTGATGGTGCAGTGATAGTATTGTTACCTCACAGCTATAGGTTTTCTGGTTTGATTCTTGGTTGGGGTGGCTTCTGTCTGCATCTCCTGCCTGTGTTTGTGTGGATTTGCTCTGGTGCCCTGCCATTTTACAAAGATGTGTCTGCAGTTTTAATCCCTGTCTCTGCTGAAAATTGTTTTGTTCTGTCCGCAGTAAATTTGACAGGCATTTGAATTTCAGACTTCAGGTTTCTGAATGTTTAATTCCTTGCAGATTTGATGGTGCAGTGGTAGTATTGTTGCCTCACAGCTATAGGTTTTCTGGTTTGATTCTTGGTTGGGGTGGCTTCTGTGTGGAGTCTGCATCTCCTGCCTGTGTTTGTGTGGATTTGCTCTGGTGCCCTGCCATTTTACAAAGATGTGTCTGCAGTTTTAATCCCTCTGCTGAAAATTGTTTTTGTTCTGTCCGCAGTAAATTTGACAGGCATTTGAATTTCAGACTTCAGGTTTCTGAATGTTTAATTCCTTGCAGATTTGATGGTGCAGTGGTAGTATTGTTGCCTCACAGCTATAGGTTTTCTGGTTTGATTCTTGGTTGGGGTGGCTTCTGTGTGAGTCTGCATCTCCTCCATGTGTTTGTGTGGATTTGCTCTGGTGCCCTGCCATTTTACAAAGACGTGTCTGCAGTTTTAATCCCTGCTGAAAATTGGTTTTGTTCTGTCTAAAATTGACAGGCATTTGAATTTCAGACTTCAGGTTTCTGAATGTTTAATTCCTTGCATAATTGATGGTGCGGTGGTAGTATTGTTGCCTCAAAGCTATAGGTTTTCTGGTTTGATTCTTGGTTGGGGTGGCTTCTGTTTGGAGTCTGCATCTCCTGCCTGTGTTTGTGTGGATTTGCTCTGATGCCCTGCCATTTTACAAAGACGTGTCTGCAGTATTAATCCTCGTCTCTGCTGAAAATTGTTTTTGTTCTGTCCGCAGTAGAATTGACCGGCATTTGAATTTCAAACTTCATGTTCTTCAGAATACATAGTAGCACAACCTTTTTTCTAGCAATTTTCTAAGTTTATAAGATGAATATTTTAAATTTGTCCCTATTTTTGGGACTGTATTCCCCATTATTGGCTTCATTCCAGGTTTTGTGCTAAGGTTGACAGCTATGGCAAGAACTGAATTCACTGAATATGGACTGTAGAATTGTGCATATTTACTGATAAAGGTGCACTGTAGAATTGTGCATATTTACTGATAATGGTGGACTGTAGAATTGTGCATATTTACTAATAATGGTGGACTGTGGAATTGTGCATATTTACTAATAATGGTGGACTGTAGAATTGTGTATATTTACTAATAATGGTGGACTGTGGAAGTCTGAGTAGACTTTTTATGATAAATGTTCTCAACTGGGCAGTTTTGCCATTATGGGTGCATATGTTTTGTTTCATTGCTTACTGGAAAAATGTTCAAAACAAATTTAAAACACCCTCTAACAAGTGTACTGTATTGTACAAGGAATATAATTTTAGTACAATGAGGAAGGTGTATCAAAGAGCACATGTATGTTTCATATGCAAGGGGCCTATGATTGAAAACAGCCCAAAATTAATCTTTATCTGCCACTGGCAAAATGTATTTTCTTTGAATGTGGGTTTCAATGCTGTTTCAATGAATGTGAGTTTCAAGGGCAGAGAAGTTTTAATGCTAAGTTTTCATTGTGAGACTGCATTGCTTTGTTTAACAGATTACTTAATGTTTGTGCTGTAAAATACAAAATAAAACTTTCAAATGAAGTCCAATCATTGAAGTAAAGCAGTATGCACATTAGTGTTTATGGTAAATGGAGTGAAATAGCCAAGTAATGGTTAATTGGAATGGCTGCAGAGGCTCCAGTTCAACCATTATTTTGTCAGGGGAAGGGCAGCAAACTCAGACAGGCCCAGCTGAACTATACCTCCCAACTGTCCAGATTTTCAAAGAATGAATAGATTTTTGCTTCTTATTTTTGGTTTGTTGTTCATAAAATTTGTAGTTTTAATTCCTAAATGATTTGCCAGAAGTCACTAAATAATAAGTTTCAGACTTCATAACCTTCATAAAATGCATGTTAAAGTAAGAGCCGTTCTATCAACTGTCTCAATTTATACAAGAGCAATTTTTAGTACTGTTTATATGTGCCCCAATATATTTGGCCTTGTTCAGATTTACTGCATTAACAGGTTGAGAGGTACATGCAAATAAATTGCTTTATAGAATTAGGCATAGCCAACCTCTCAACTGTCCCCAATTTTTGGCTCAAAATGTTGCTCTTCCCTAATAATCCCTCCGAAAATAGCAATTTTGGAAGAAAACATGGAGGGTTTACAATTAAGAAATAACTGTAATAATCAAAGTTATAGATTACTTGAAATGCATGTAGATTCTTTTATTTTGTCAGCTGCTCAAGGTAGCAGTACTAATATTAAAGTGTCCCTTCTTTGACAGGTAGAAGCTGTATTGTGTGTCTATTTTATATTTTTGCATCACATTTTGGTCCATTTTTCATAAAATTGTGTTTTTGGCAAATTAGTGACAAATCACTAAAGACTGAAGTTAGAAAATGACAGACATTTGAGTTTCAGATTTTATACCCTTCAGAAAATTCATACTAATGCAAGACCTATTCTATTATCTTTCTAAGTTTATTAGAGCAATATTTAAAAATTGTCCTTCTTGTTGTGCCTTTGTCCCACTTCTGTGTATGGCTTTGTCCAGATTTCTTGCTCTTGAAGTTGAGAGGTATGACAAATGTGTCAGGGCCATCACAGTCAGCCAGAGAGATTTCAAATTGTGACATGCTTGTTGCTCCCCATGTAGTGACTCTGGATGTGTCCAAGCAAGGCAAGGAGTAGTTGTATCTACCTTGGATGGGGAGGACACACTGCATAAGTACTACAGTGGCTTTTCATCTGTCCTTGATTTTGCAGAATGGTCTGGTTTCTGTCATATTTTGTACTGTTGATTTATGCTTATTACTCAAAGTGCCTGTTGCTCTGTGTTTAAGTAGCAATGCTTTAATGACCATAAGGTAAGCTTGTCTGACATCAGAAGATGCAAGTAAGCTTTAATAAGCATACTGTTAAAGAATTGCCAACATTGAAAGCCTTTCTGTTGTTGCCATGCAGAGAATACTTGACTAGATAATGTATAAGCCTTGGGTATTAAAGGACAGGATTCCATTATTTTAAAAAGCTCATTACACTTGTTGGAGACTTCCAGTCATCTCTACAGGCTTTACCCGTAAACTAAACAGAATGCCAATCATGTGTGGTCCATAACCTGTACAGTAATCCTTTAAGCAATGTATCTTGAGCTTGTTTCTTGTTTGCTTTTCATTTTTACTTTTATCATGTTTTCCCCATGAAACGTTGTCAGGCAGCAGGTCTTTTTGGATAAGAAACATTTTTACAAGTGGGGGCATCACATAGATTTCTACTTTCAGCATGTTGCTTGGTACTTTAATAAAGCTGAATATATTATAATTAGAACTGCAGTGCAAGGAGAAGTAGTTTGAGTTGAGTGCTTCTGGTTTTTCTTATACTTGATTTTGACTGGCATTCCAGTAATGTATTTAAAAAGTAATTTATTTTTTCATGCCTCACAACCTTTTGTTTCCATCTAGATATTAAGTAAGCTGTCATGCAGCCAATGCATTGAAATATTTTTATTCTTCTACACTTATTTTTGTCTTGATTGGACTTTCATAATGATGGTTTGCCACCCAGGGCAGCGTATTTAATTAAAGTTAGTTTTTGTGGTTTTGTGCATAGCTCCTCTCCTTTATGGTTGACCACACCCCTCCTGCAGCCCCCCTGTGATTTGAAGTCACCAGCCGCCACTGAGCATAGGTAGAAAAAAATAGTCTGGGCAAAATTAGAGTAGTGGTCTTTTAAGCTAACATGATGCACTACTTCCTTATTAAATGAAAGCAGTCCCATTTTCAAACTGTCTCATAGCCCTAATAATGATTGAACATACCTCTTTACCACATAAAATAACAAGTTGTAACATCTCCCAGCAGAGTAACATGAAAGCACTACTGAGCCTTCAGTCTGAATTTCTTCACCTCCATAAGCAACAAGCTTCGCACACCTTGCCTTTCACCATGACACACTCTGACAAATGTTTCTGCTGACATAACATTGCACTTGGAACCTGTACCATCTTTGAGCTCTGTGGTTTTGCCATTTATCCAAACAGTGTAAAATACTTCATTCTTTGCCCTTAAATCTACTGCACTGACTGTTTCATGAAGCACTGACACACCAACATAAAGAGCAGGGTTGCAGCTCTCTAATTGATCAACTCATTTCTTAAAATGTTCCCTTTTAATAAAAGAATGTGGGCCTATTAATTTACAAAACCTCTTGAAATTATTCAATTTATTGCATTTGTGGCATTGCTGACCAAAAGCTAAAAATGTTCCCTTTTAGCTTCATGATTTCCTCCACAATTACAACAGTTGGCAATGAAACTGGATGGGGCCCATGCTTTGAGATTGCTGACTTACTCTTATGCTTCACAGAGACTGTGCAAACTCTGGAATTTGCTGGAAAGCTCTGCGATTTACCAGTGGGTGCTGCAGGGGCTACAGTTGTTGCCATGTGCTTGGGCCTGTTTCTTTTAACCACGTGCTGCATACTATCAACATGAGCTTTGGAAGTTACTGGAAGCATGCAGCTCTCATTTGTAAGCATATTTATGTGCTTTTCTGTGAGCTTGTCTATCTGACAAATCTCAATGGCCTTATTCAAAATTAAATCACTGCCACAAAGCAAAATCTTTCTCACAACATCATCTTTAATACCACATACAAGTCTGTCTTTTATCAGCTCATCCCATAAATCACCAAATCTGCATGTTTTAGCCTTATTCCTCAAATCACTTATATATGCTGCAGAAGTTTCACCAGGCTTTTGATCCCTTATAGGTTCATAGGTTCATAGGTTCATAGGTAGGTACTAGGCTATCAGCCCTAGGGTCCATAAAAGCCTAGCCAAAAAATGTACCCTGGCTTTCGCCACCCAAGAAAATTATTTTCCTGTGCCCCTGTCGAGCAGAGCCACAGAAGTGATTCCCGGGGTGAATTTCCCATTTCCCATCCAATCATCAAGATTTTTCTTGAAGAGTGCTAATGAGGAGCTCTGTTTGACATAGATAGGTAGTCTGTTCTAGAGTATGGGAAGTCTCTGGGACAGGAATCTATCCCTCCAGCATGTTCTGTTTATTGTGGTGACAAGGTTTAGGTCCCTAGAGCATGTAGCTCGGAGGGATTGGGATTTCTTTAAGTGGAGCATGTCCAACAGCTCTGGGTTTGACATAGCTTTGTATGTTAGGCAGAGATCGCCCCTGTATAGAATAAGTCCGTTTCCACTGTAACATTCATCTGGGGGTTGCACATTTCTCATTTGTTTAGATGCTTTATTACATAGAAACACATCAGGATGGATAGCAGCATCATAAAATGTAAGGCAGATCTTATATACATATATACTTACATCTCAACAGTTTACTACAAAATGGTAGTTAGTCTAATATGTATTCAGTATTTATACACTTGTGTAAGCCCATGGATAGCTTCTTAAAGGTACATACACATGCATTGATCTACAGCATTGTTGATGAAGTTAGATGGTACTGAGTTCGAAAAAGGGTGTAGGCATAAATTGTACAATTGTGTATGATACTTTTACATAGATTCACTGTTCCTACTGACATTTATCATTGCTTAGCAATACTGTGTATCACACACTATTGCTCAATGATTCTTTAAAGAAAAGAAATGGGGGAAGATAGGAAAGTGGTGAAATGGGGAACAAGCAGGGAGAAATACAAAGTGAAAGGAAGGCAGGAATGTACAGGGAGAGTGTAGGAAAGAACCATAGCTATCCATTTCTTCAACAGTAACAACTGGGCACATGTACAATTTATTAGCTGAATTTGAACTCTCACCTCCACAGAGAGGAGTGTCAACAACATAATTGCATTGTGAAGCCAATTGGACCAAATTAAGTGTGTCAAGTAGACATGTGTTCAAAATGGAGAGCTATGTATGTGACAAATTTTTGGGGAGACAGGTGCCCTATTTTCTCTTTCTTTTTTTTTTCTTTTTTTTTTTTTAAGGAGACAGCAGAATGTTAGGGAAGAGACATAGACAAGTCTGGGACAGGCAAGTTGAAAAGGTGAGGGAGCATTTGTATACAGACAAGACATACAAGACAAGAGACAGGGTTGGTGAAGGACAGAAGAAGGGAGTGAACATCTTGGTTGGGATGGGGTCTGGGGAGGTTCGAGGTCCCATGGACATCAGCACAGTAAAAGTGTGACTCAGGTCCTTTCTCATTGGACTGTCAGCACTGTCCCCTCACTTCCCCACTGACTGCAATGACCAGGGTTGCCAGACATCCCTATTTGGGCGGGACTGTCCCGAGATCAGTAGCCTGATCCCGAGTCCCGCACTGCCGGTTTAAATCCCGGGCAGCCTCCGCTTTGTTTTTTTTTTTTTTTTTTTTTTTTTTTTGATTTGCCCGTATATCGGCATACAGGCCAATCAGAAATCACTAAACACAGAGCTTATTGTGTTTAATGCGGAACATCGCAGTTTCGCATTAAACAGAAGTAGCTCCATGTTTAACGATTCTTGATTGGCCTGTATACTGGTATACGGGCCAATCAAAAAATTGCAAAACAGAGCTACTTCTGTTTAATGCGGAAATGCGATGTTCCACATTAAACAGAAGTAGCTCCATGTTTAGCGATTTTTGATTGGCCCGTATACTGGTATACAGGCCAATCAAAAAAATCGCAAAACAGAGCTACTTCTCTTTAATGCGGAACTGCAATGTTTTGCATTAAACAGAAGCAGCTCCATGTTTATTTTTGATTGGCCCGGGCCAATCAAATAAAAAATAAACACAGAGCTACTTTTGTTTAATGCGGAACTCTGATGTTCCGCATTAAAGACCCTGGCGTGGAAGACCTTTTTTTTTAGTCTTCACTTTGTTTGTCCCTACCTGGCCAGTCAGAAATCTGGCAACCCTGGCAGTGGCTGACATCTGTACCTACAGCTGGTCTGCTGTACCAGGATGGAAAGCAGGCTCTCCATCAGGCATTGGCATGTGACCATAGTCTGGTGCACAATCCTGTGCACCACAGCTGGCAACTTCAGTTTGGTGATGCATGCACCCCTTCAGACCCAGAGGGGACCACAGACCTGGATCCTGAGACAGAACTAGGAACTGCAGATGGCGCAGTGATGCAGCGGTAGCATTGTCGCCTCACAGCAAGAGGTTCTATGGTTCGATTCTCAGCTGGGGTTCCTTCTGTGTGGAGTCTGCATGTCCTCCCTGCATTCATGTTGATTTCCTCCGGGTGCTCCAGTTTCCTCCCACATTAGAAAGACATGCATCTGGAGCATTTCTCCCCAGGCCTCTGCTGAAAATTGGCTTCATTCCAAGTCGGACTTTCCCAGTTAACAAATGATAAAAAAAAAAAAAAAAGAACTACCTGAGGGTCCAGGTAGGGCAGTGGAGACAGGGCAGTTGCCATTAGGCTGCAGCCCAGAAGTGCTGGGCCTCGGTGCTTCAGCTGGTGGAGCAAGCATAGGCAGATCACAGGGAACCGGCCTACCCTGTTGTGCTGTAGTAACAACATAAATAAAATTCATCCAAAAGTTAATAAAGCATAAAACAAATTAATTGAAATTACAAAAAATAAAGAAACAATAAAAAAGCTTTATAAAAAGTTTCAAATAATATAATTACGAACAAAATGATAAATCATAAATGTAAAAATGTATTTCACAACAAAGTAATATGAAATTATACATAATAAACAAAACATTAGATGTAAAACCAAATATTATAATAATAAGTAATGTGATTGTATAAATAATAATAATAATGATAATAATAAAATAATAAATATAAGAAATACATTAATAAAAGAAGAGAAGGGGTGGGATAAGAGAAAAAAGGAACATTAGAAACCTCACAAATAATATACAAAGCTTTCTACAATTAAGGCATTTTTTTCTGTTACATTCTACTGTTAACAATACCATCTGCTAAGAACTTTCTTTTGTACTTGGAATACATGTATAGTGATTACACTTGACAGCAAGCCATTTAAGACACAGGGCTAGTGATATGCCCATCAAATGGTATAATGATGATTATGTAACAGTACTGTATTTTTTATTGATGACAAACTAAAACAGTATTGTCATCAGCTGAGCTTTACATTTGGGGAGAGTGGTATTAGAACCCACAAGCAGTGACTACTGTAATACTGTACATTTCCTTTGAAATACAGCATAATGCAAGCACTCTTTCCTTTTACACTTTATAGACTCATGTTCACTGTTATCTGAGAATGTGCATCTGTTGCTTTGTGTTACTCTCTACCTTTTAGAGCAGATAAAATTAATGGGTGTACGATGACCCATAAGTAGGAACATATTTCAGATATTGCTGTTACACACATGGATAGTTGCACAGGATTTGTGTTAACATACATTTTGACACCCAGTGTTTATTACCAAGGCTACCAGGTCTATGCCTGGCCTAACCCATTTCAAAGCCTCTTTAAAAAATCATCTATATAAGACTGTTAAGGATATCCTAACAAAGAATTGGGACATTTTTCACGAAGATTTAGAATTTACAAGAAAGTTAGGTATGAGGCCATTAATTGTATATAGGAGGGCACCAAATTTTAAGAACCTTTTGGAAAATGTGAGATATGCTAGAATGAGTAAAACAGGTCCATTGAACAATATGAGTAAATGTGGAAGTTGCCCCTACTGTAAATTTATAAGAGTGGGGGATACATTTATGGTAAGGGATAGGACATATAAAATTTATGGGAAGTTTAATTGTGACTACAAATCAGTGGTCTATATAGCTTTGTGTGCTCAATGCCCATGTTTTATTATGGGCAAAATGGAACGTAAGTTAAAAGAAAGTCTGTATGAGCACTGCTATGCTATTAAGAAAGCTAGTACTAATAATGCTTTAGCAAGGCATGTCCAAACTAATAGGGATCATGTCTTTTATTTTATGGCCATTGATAGAGTCTCTCCAGCATTAAGAGGGGGTCCATGGACTTTATATTTAGAGAAGAAGGAGTTAATGTGGCAAATTCTCCTGAGTGCAAACCTTTGGCCCGGGATTAATGAAAATATCTCTATTAATTGCTTATTGAAGCTTAAGGCACTGCTTAGATGAAATATGGTTGTAAATAGTAGTCTGTTTATAATTATTTCTTTTTTGTATAACATCTTTAGTAGTTAGAATTCTTAATTGTGCATTTACTATGCAACTTTTTTTTCTTTTTTTTTTTGAATTGTCCAATTGGAAAGTTTTTTAACAGGGGTATATTTAATTATTTAATTAAGTGTGTGATTTTATAATATGAAATTTATCTATATTGAAATTAGTGTTGGATTTTTTTTAATAATTTTTATAATTTTTTAAAAGGTAAATGGAATGTAAGGGCTGTTTAATTTGTGAATGAGGCAAATATGGGGAAGGAAATTACATAATTTTGGTGGTTGTTGGGGTATTTAAGGAACGTATGAGTTAAGTTTTATTGTCTGATGAAGTTCACACATATATGTGAACAAAAGCGCTTATCTGTAACAAAGTTGTTTTTGATCTTTTTAACCTTTTTATCTGTTACAGTGCCACTAATCTGCAGTTTTAGTTTCTTCGTTTGAAGTTGATGGTATCCATGTAGTGCAACCTAGTATACCAAGTTAGCATGATGCCCAGCAGTGGTGAGCAATAGCAATTGAAAGCATCCGGTTTCTATTTTTGGATGTCTGGGTCATGTCTGATACATGGGTGGTTCCATTGCACAAATGAGGTAAGCATTGTCAATTGCCATGGAGAACAGCACAGACATGGCATAAATAAAAAAAAAATTAGAAGGAAAGTCAAACTATACATATATTACTATTTCTTGTAGTCTTTCCATGGTTTTGGCTGGTACTTTTGCAGTGCCCCGCATAAAATTTGTGGTTTTGTAATAATCAGTTGGGATGGACGGCACTAAATATTGACAGATGTTTTCATTTAGGACTTCATAATGTTCAGAAAATTTATTTTGTCAGATTCGTAGGTTTATGGGGCAAGATGCCACAATTTGCTGGCCTTTGCCCCACTGTATTTACTAGCTTTGTACAGTCTTGCTCTAAGGGGTTGGGAGATACGGGGGCAGGCCAATGGTCCTTTCCTGTCCACAGATTCATTATCCATGTTGTTCTATGAGATTTCATGGCCAGCACTACTGGGGCTTGATGCAAAGCCTCACTTAGGCATGCCACGCAAAATTAATACGCACTGCATGTTGTCGAGAGCACATTGTGGCCATGTACACAGATACACTCTATGTAGGCTCTACACGGACCATACATGGTGTTTATTGAATCTTGCAGATCTATGTATACACACACACACACACACACACACACACACATACACACATATATATATATATATATATATATATATATATATATATATATATATATATCAAGAGAGAGACAGAGAGAGTAGAGACAGAGAGAGTATGAATGCATAAAGAGACAGAGATATGGGCGTATTTCCAAATGTTGATTGTTACAAATGTGAGGATTCCAACCATTGACCTTGTTCTGGCAAATAACTAACTGAATCATTGAAATGGGCTTAAAATTAGATGGGTTGCCACCATTCATTGTGGCAAAAAACAGATCAAGGCCACACCCCCAGCACCTTCCATAACCATACCGACCCAACCCCTTATCCCCGCCCATTTTCTGCCCATTTCTTGATGTCATAACATCAAGTAAGGAGGAATGCCTTCGTTATCCCATTTCAGTTGCTTTTTTCTGCCAATTTACTCTGCTTTACTGTAAAAAAGCATAGTCAATCCACAGATTTAACAAACTCTGATAATCTGTTTCTTTTTTAAACAGAAAACCGGAGTTTGTACAGTGTGTTTTAGACTATCAGACAATCAGTTTGATTTCTGGATAGTCTGAAAAAAAAACAGATAGGTGGTAACGCTAATTGGATCCTGCGAGGGGGGGGCAAATACGTATCTTACAACATTCTAATGATTAATGAAATGGGAATTGAATGATTTATATTTATTCAGAAAATTGTGGGTTATATTCAAAGCTAGCTGCTTGGTTTCATTTTCCAAACACAACACTGCAGACCATCAGGGTATGAGGATGCTGTTCTTCTGATGTCCAACCTGGTGGTGTATCAGGAGAATGCAAAAGATCCTACTGCATTTATTTAAAAAACGAGTAAGGGGTAGTTAATCTTAAAACCAATATTTAAAATATTTGTCATCATTATTATCATCATCAACCCTCTTTTTCACATTTTCTACATGGGGCCAGAGGATGGTGGGTCAAATGTCACCACCTTTCTTGATTTAATACCACTCTCCTACCTTTCTCAAGAGTCATGTCTGACTGTTGCAGGTCTTGTCTTATGCAACCCATCCATCTCTTTGCTGGACACCATTGTTTCCTCCTGCGTTCCTCCTGTCTTTCTCAAATCTTCTTAACCAAATCACCTGTTTTCCTGTGCTTGTGCCTGAAACACTGTTTCTGTTCTCTTTGACCTTCTCTCCAAATGGAGCTACTTTGGCTTCTGGTTTGATGTCATAATTTCTTCATCCATCCACACTATGCATCCTACCATCTATCTCAGGTACTTCATCTTCATTACCTCAAGATTCCTGTTCTGTCTTCAATCCTGAGGCTTCTGTACCATACAGAAGTAGTGGTCCCTCCAGTGTTTTGTATACCTTACTTTTCAGCTTCTTTGGCATTATTTTGTCACACACTACCCCTGATACTCTGTAGCAGTTGGCTGCACCCCCTCTGTAGCTTTGGCCTTCTGATTCAGACTTCCCTTCTACACAACTACCCCACCCAGATGCTTGAAGCTGTTAACCTGTTTCACTAATTTCCCTTCTATCTCAATTTTCAGCTTCTTCTGATTTCTCATGGCTGGCCTGACCACTGTCTTGCCTCTACTAAATTTTATCCCATGTGCCTATAATTCCATTTCCTTATCATTTGCTGAAGTTATTAGTAAGAATCTATTTGTAATGCCACATTATTTGCAAACAACAGGTTTGTTGATATGTCCTCTCCAACCTGTTTGCTGATGAAGTCAGTACCTGTTTGCTAATGAACAGCTTAACCCTCCATATCCACTCCCACTGTGAGTGTGAACATTGTCATTAGGTCCTTGTACATAGCTTGGACTAATTCTACCAATATTTCTGGGACTTAAAACTCTTGCAGGACTGCCCATATCAGCTTTCTTGGCACCTAGTCATATGCCTTCTCCAAGTCTAGGAATGCCTTTCCTCATCTCTATCCTCTTCTCAACTTTCTGTATCACTGTAAACATCAGATCTGTTCTGCTACATCTCAATCTGAATCTGAGCTACTCATCTACCATCTTACTTTCTACTACACTGCGTAATCATCCATCAATCACCCTCTCTAACATATTCATGCAGTGCGGCAGGAATATGGTATTTTTATTCTGCCCACAGTGGTAAATGTCCCCTTTGTTCTTGTACACTTATAACCTTAATAAAATGCATCTTTTCTAAGCTGAACCTTTCTCTATTGCCCCATTCAAATTTCAGTATAAATTCCACTTTGTTAAGCATGGTGAGACTATGCTAGCAAAAAACATAAATAAATAAATAAATTCATCTCACACACACACACACACACACACACACACACACACACACACACGTGTGTGTGTGTGTGTGTGTGTGTGTATATATATATATATATATATATATATATATATATATATATATATAGGGTCTATATTGGAACCACGAAAGTCCCATTCACCGAATACATAAACACCGACACATATTATGTGAACCGCGAATACACCAAACACCCTAAACCATGAAATTCAAAAACTCAAACCATCATAGTTGTCCAACCCCACCACCCACTACATACTACCTACCCAAACAAAATAAATAAACCACATACATAGTGCTAAGCACTAGGTAACCCATCTACCACATAAGGAGTGGTTTTGACCCAGAAATTGTAGTTATTGGCCATTTGGGCAGTTTTTCCATCTCTCTCAACTTTCTGATCTAAAAGCCCACATTTGCACTTGTTTCCCTTCTTTCCTGTAACTAGTTTAGTCCAGATACAGATTCTTAGTTTTAGCACTTGAATTTGCTTATTCATGATCAGCACTTGTTCAGAACTTGTAAGCACTAAATAACCTACTAATTACTACAGCACTCAACACTCAGCATTACCTAGAGGAAAACAGTTTTGGTACTTACTTTCCTCACTTGCTTAGAAAAAAACAGCTCTTGTACTCACTTTCCTCACTTATGTAGAGGAAAATAGTTTTTTATTCAGGCATGTCCAAGAGTCAGCTCCCAGTGTTCTCTCCTGTCTATCTGATGAATCTGGGCATCTTGGAGCAATGTAGAAATTACCTCATGTACACAGACAACCCTCTCCTCCTACCACCCAACACTACAACCTGTGAGAGATGCACTTATCTAGCCAAACTAGAGGTAAAGCTTTCTCCAACCAAGAATGAACTTGACAGTCAAGAGGAGAAGGTAAACACTTGCACCACCCCACACTCATCACAGTCTCACTAAACCTACGCCACCAAAATCCACACATAGAAACACAAAAACATTCACAGAGGCTCTCAATAATAATCTGCTCAAGCAACAGAGACCTCCAAAGCAGAAATGCAAGCAACCTCCACCCCACAACACAAACCAAATGACACATAGCCCGCAGACTCAGTGTGCCACTCAACCACAGCCAATAAGGCAAAACAATGTACCCAACACACTAGTCATAGGTGACTCTATAGTCAGGCACACTGATATCCCACTCACCAGGCTAAATAAGGAGAAGGTTACTGTCAGCTGCTTGTCGGGTGCCAGGATCTGCCACATAACCCATGCACTCAGGTCACTCCACAACAAGTACAAATATGACTCTGTCATTGTCCATGTTGGTGTGAATGACCTGAGACGTACCTCCCAAGACTACATGAAAAGAGACATGGAAGAGCTCTCCGATCTTGTAGCCCAGGCAGGTATGACCCTTGCCCTGAGTAGCATTCTGTCATCACACAGAATGATACCGCAGTACAAGGACAAAATGATTGACTTCAGCAATTGGCTAAGCTTTTGGTGTCATTCTAAAGGGATCCAGTATCTGTCTGCCTGGGATGACATGGTCAATGGACCATGATGCTTTGCCAGAGATGGCCTGCACCTGTCACCCCTGGGATTCTGGATACTGGCTAAGGTTCTTGCCACCCCTATAGTGCCTTTTTTAGGCAAGGTTCAAATGACAAATTCGCCACCGTAACAGAAATAGGCAAGCAAAAACTGAGGGTGATGCTACTCAATGCTAGAAGTCTAAATCTCAAAATGCACTCACTCAAGGCACTCCTTAAAATGGAGAACATCGATATCTGTGCAGTGACTGAGACCTGATTCAAGGCTCCATTGAGCACCCCTGCACTACCAGGCTATAACTCATACCACACTTTTCGGCCATGTAACCTGGACCGGAACACCAAAGGCAGAGGTGTGTCCATATTCATTAAGGATATCCACACCTCCAGGCTAGTTACTCAACATAATGCATCCAAGGTTATCCAAGTGCAACTAACTCAGGGCAAAACTGCAATTCATGATGTACTGGAAAATATTAGGGTTCAACCAAACACCCTAATAATGAGCGATTTCAACTACCCCACCATTAACTGGGAAAACTACTCATGTACCAACTCCTTCGCTCAATGCTTCCTGGAATTCATAAACTCCAATGCCCTGGATCAGCTTATCCACACCCCCACCAGGGGCAACAATATCCTAGATCTAGTCATTACCAACATGAGTAACTGGTGTTCCACACCTGAAGTCAACGCCTCATTGGTCCGATCCGACCATAAGCTAATCACCCTAGATATCCATTCCACAACCTGCCCCCACCCCCCATTAAGGAAACCACTGTAAAAAAATTCTCCAAAGCCAACTTCATGCTTCTTAAGACAGAAGTGGTGAACTTCATGACACCCATGCAAATGGACAATACAGTTACGACTACTGAATCCTACACAATTGCACTTTATAAGCACTTAAACGAGTGCATGGATCATGCTATCCCAAACAGAACCAAGACGCTATCCTCCAAAAAAAAAGGAAGCCAATCTGGTGATCCCCTGCCATAAACAAATTTTAAAACAGAAGGAAGAAACTGTTGCAAATGAGAGTAAAATCCCATGAGTGGAGGAGCTCCCTGGTCAGCCTCAGTAAGAAGCTGCGAATCCTGATAAAATCCTCCAAAGCTAGTTATGAAAACAAAATTGCCACTGATTCTAAAGACAACCACAAAGCATTCTATAGCTATGTCAAAGAATCTCAATGACAACACTCAGATCTGCTCTGAGTTACAGCACAATGGCACTAAATATACAAACCCAACTGATATTGCCAACATCCTGGCAGATAGGTTCATTGCTAACTTTGTCCCCCTCTCACCCCCTAAAGGGCCCATCTCTATACCGGAAGAATGCAAAGTTCCTGTAATCACAGTTGCACAGGTAAAAACCACACTCTCCAAAGCCAGGAACACAGCATCCATGGGACCAGGCAACATCCCAGGCTGTGTTCTACACAAACTACAAAATGAACTGGCACCCCACCTAAGTACCATGTTCAATCATAGCCTCACCTCAGGCTTTGTGCCCGCTGAATGGCGCACAACAACGGTTATTCCACTCCACAAGGGGGGAGCCACCACAGACCCCGGGAACTACTGCCCCATTAGCCTGATGAGCCTGGTCTGCAAGGCTATGGAATGTATTATCATGGAACTTATAAACAAAGACATTGGTAATCTCCAAACTCTGGACCCCACCTAGTTCGGGTTTGTAAAAGGCAGATCATGTCTCCTAAACCTGATAGAGTTCTTTGAAGCAGTCACCAAAGCCATAGATGAGGGTAAGGTGGTTCACACAACCTATCTAGATCTTGCCAAGGCTTTTGACACCATCCCCCACTCTGGAATTATAGATAAACTCACTAAACTAGGTATAAATCCCTATGTCACAAGATGGGTTGCCAACTGGCTCACTGACAGAACCCACACTGTGAAAGTAGCAGACTCCAAATCCGACTTCAGACCAGTGACAAGTGGAGTACCACAGGGTTCGATCCTGGGTCCTCTCCTGTTTTGTATCTACTTCTCTGAAGTACAGGCTAACACAGAAGGTCTTTGGTTAACTAAGTTCGCAGATGACTGCAAACTAGGAGCAATAATCGAAACTCCTGGACATCCTACAAAAGGGCCTCACTGAGACAGATGACTGGTGTCAAAGCCATGGCCTCAAGCTCAATGCCAAAAAGGGCATTGTCATCCCCTTTGGTAAAAACTCTGTACCCATGAAATACAACATAGGCGGTAGTATACTTAACACTGAAAGTGTGATAAGAGACCTTCTGACACAGGTGGACAGTAGTCTCTCTTTTGATAATCACATCGCCACAGTAGTCAAGAAATCCTTTTATGTGGCACATCTCATCACAAAAAGTTTCTCATCCAGAAAAAAAGAGGTCATTGTTCTCCTCTACTCATCACTCATTAGACCCATTATAAAGTACAACGCCCCTTTTGGTATGTACCTCACAAGACATATATAACAACTGGAAAGGCTGCAGAAATACCTCACAAAGAAGATTACCAGCCTCAAACAGATGCCCTACGCAGACCTTCTCAAACAATTCCAGCTTTACTCCGTCACATGTCGCCTACTCAGAGGTGATCTCTGCCTAACATACAAAGCTATGTCAAACCCAGAGCTGTTGGACATGCTCTACTTAAAGAAATCCCAATCCCTCCAAGCTACACACTCTAGGGACCTAAACCTTGTCACCACAATAAACAGAACATGCCGGAGGGATAAATTCCTGTCCCAGAGACTTCCCATACTCAGGAATAAACTACCTATCTATATCAAACAAAGCTCCTCATTAGCACTCTTCAAGAAAAATCTTGATGATTGGATGGGAAATAGGAAATTCACCCCGGGGATCTCTTCTGTGGCTCTGCTCGACAGTGGCACAGGAAAATAATTTTCTTGGGTGGCAAAACCCAGGGTACCTTTTTGGCTGGGCTTGTATAGGCCCTAGGGCCGATAGCCTAGTACCTAACTATGAACCTATGAACCTATACACTAGCCAAAACCCTACTTCTAACCCTAAACTAAACCCTACTTCTAACCCTAAACTTAATCTTGCATATACTACCATCAATGCACTTACATTAACCCGCACCCTAACCCAAAGGTCTGTAACTATATCCCACTTACCCTAAGAAGCTATACCCAAACAAAATAAATAATCCACACACATACACTTAACAAAACCCTACTTTTAACCCTTCACTAAACCTCACATATATTACCATCTATGCACTTACCTTAACCGGCACCCTAACCCTAAGGTTCATAACTATCGCACACTTACCTTACAAAGCTATACTGCAGAAGGGCCAATGATGACAATTCGACATTTCAGATTTTGCTCTTCAGGACGGTCTGTGTTTTCACAGTTCGATGAATACGTGTCGACGTTTCCATATTCGGGTAAGTGGATCTTGGCAGTTTTAATAGGGAAGCTATATATATATATATATATATATATATATATATATATATATATATATATATATATATATATATATATATATATATATATATATATATATATATATACACACATATGTACAACATGTGTGTATGATTAGACAGAACACAGAGCAAGCTCATGCAAACACAAACACACACACTTGCACACTGACTATATTTGGCTCTCTGTCCTATATACATTTCAAGGGAATGATTCTGAACACTGCTCATTAACAAAAGCAAGGGAAGCATCTATAACTGATGAACCTTTCTAGGGATTCTCACATTCCACCACAAATTCAGAAATGTCTATGTGGTTGCATCACTGTCTTGTTTTTCAGCTTCAGGAGCTGCAAAAAAAAGAAATGTCCCAGGAGCCGTGTATTTTCTTTCTCATCATGTCTATACTAGGGAAATCCTTTAGTGTCACTGTTAAAACAATTAGGCCTTTAGCCTCATCAAGCTGGATAGCCAACACTGACTCATGGCCTTATTCTGGTGAAGACAGGAAATCAATTGACGTTGCTTTAAACAGCATTACGTAAATATTGTAGAAAATGAGAGCTTAGAGCACACAGTAGACTAATCTCACGGCTGCAATAACAACTAGTCACACAGGTGAGCTGAGGGTTCTTGGCATTTTGCTAATTTCACATCTAGCAACATTCTTGCTTAGAACCACAAAAGACACACAACATATTTTCTAATCTCATTTATTTCATAAGGTCAACAATCTGTTTCCGCAATGCTCAAGTCATGTCATGTGACAGAGGTAATCTTTTGGCAACTTTTAAACTCCTGAGACCAATTCTACATGGGATGTTACTTAAAAGGCCTTTCCACATGTAACCTTTCAAGAGAATCTGTTACTAAAAGTAGAGACACATAAAAATGTATTTCCCTACTTCCCCGATAATTACTTTGTCTTATGCACAAACTTGTCTCTGTTTCCATGAACAAGCCAAGACAGATAGCCATATCAGTTCTATCAACATTGCTATTTTATATATATAACAAAGTAAGACAATCTGACTCACATATTAAGTTTATAGTAATTGTGAAACAGTTTTAATATTACTAGTCAGTGTTAAGTAAATTATTATTATTGTTGTGCAGTGGTTAAAGTTGATATATTTAGCTACACAATCTGATATTCAGGCCTAATGTCTGATTAATGCATCTGTGCTGTTTGCAACCTTTACTTGCATTCATTTTTTTTTCTAGTTCCTTCTCCCTTTCTAAGGCCATGCTGATCAATTAACCACTTTTGGTGTCCTTTGCCTTTAAATCTATGGTTCATTCATAGCAGAGGAGGGTCCATGAAAAGATCAGTCAACTCACTTGGCTAACAAACAACTGAATAAAATAAACTGGTTTATTTCTAGTCTGCGTGACTTTTCTGGCATGCTCTGCTACACAGCTTTCTCAAGCCCGGTCTCTAGAATGACAACTGTAGTTCTTCCATGCATTCCCATTTGCAGCAGAACTCTGAGAACTAATTAATGTTCTGTGAAACAGAACTTAGTGCTTTGTGTGACTAATCCATAGTACTGGTCTTGTGTGAGTACACCAGTGCTTGCCAATGGAACTGTTTTATTCCACTGCAATCCTTGTGACACACCATAGAAAAGTATTCCCCATCTAGGGGGGCCTTCAATATTTCTGAAGTCCAGAAACAGCTGCCAACATACTCTACACAGATTGGCAGGAAAATTTTATTTATGGCACTAAGCAAGTTATTTATTTGTGTACATATGTATGTACTTACCATTTAGGATCATAGGAGGTTACTCAGCTATTGACCCTGAGGACCTTATAAGCCCAGCCAAGAGTTTAGCCCATGTTTAGACACGTCAGCATCCAAAGCCCCTATCCAGCAGGAACACAGGTGGAATCCCAGGGGTGTATTTTCTGTTTCCCATCCAGTTATCCAGGTTGTACTTAAAAAGGGACAATGAGGTACTCTGCTTGATATGGAGAGGGAGTCTATTCCACAGATGGGGGAGTCTCTGGGACACAAATCTGTCCTGCCAACAAGTCCTATTGATATCACAGACAATGCTGCGGTTGTGTGTACGGGTTGCCCGAGTGGATCTTGACTTGCGGATATGCAGCAGTCCCATCAAAGTGGGGTCTGAGATTGCTTTGTATGCCAGACATAGGTCATCTCTGAGGAGTCTGTATGAAACTGATTAGAGGGACAGGGCTTTTAGCCTATCTGTGTAGGGTAGATGTTTAAGGCCCTGGATTCTCCTGGTGAGGAACCTCTGTGGTCTCTCCAGCTGCTGCATGTGCTTTGTGAGGTACATGCCAAAGAAGGCGTTGTACCCAATAATTGGCCTTATAAGGGAAGAATACAGGGATGTTATGACTTCTTTGTCCTTGGATGAGATACTCTTACTTATGAAGTGGACCATGTAGAAAGCTTTCCGTACAAAGGAAGCAACATGGGGGTCAAAAGTCAGGTTGCTGTCAACCTGAGTGCCCAAATCCCTCACTACTGATTGTGTACTTAGGACATTGTTATTAATGTGATAATATGTGGGGACATCACTATCCCCAAAGGGGATTATGCATTTTTTGGTATTCAGCTTGAGGCCATGTTTCTGGTGCCAGTCATTTGTTTGGGTGAGACCCTCTTGGAGGACGTCCACATCACTTAGGGAATTGATGACTGCACCAAGCTTGCAGTTATCTGCAAACTTGGTCAACCACAGTCTACTGGTTTTGGCCTTCACCTCAGAGAACTATATCCCGAATAACAGAGGCCCCAAGACCGATCCCTGGGGTATGTCGCTTGTTACGAGGCTTCTGCATGAGGTGGATTCCCCTATTTTGATTAGGTGGGTTCTATCAGTGAGCCAGTTTGCTATCCATCTAGTAACATATGGATTGATGCCTAGTTGAGGGAGTTTATCTACTATGCCTGAGTGGGGAATAATGTTGAAGGCTTTGGCCAGGTCAAGGTAGGTGGTGTGCACCATCTTCCCCTCATCCATAGCTTTGGTGACTGTCTCAAAGAAGTCAACCAGATTCAACAGACATGACCTCCTCTTGACAAAAACAAATTGAGTGGGGTCGAGTGTTTGGAGGCTGCCAATGTCCCTGTTAATGAAGTCCATGATAATCCATTCCATAGCCTTGCAGCTCAGGCTAGTTAGGCTGATGGGTCTATAATTTCCTGGATTGGTGGACTCTCCACCTTTGTGTAAAGGGATGACAGTGGCTGTCCTCCACTCGGCTGAGACAAAGCCAGTACTCAGATTTTGGTTGAATAGAGTGCCTAATGGTGCTGCAAGTTCATGCCTGAGTTCATGTAGGATGCAGCCTAGGATGTTATTTGGTCCTATGGTGGCTTTATTTTTTGCCTTTGAGAGGGCAGTGATAACCTGTTCCCCAGAGATAAGGGGTGGGGGGCAGGTACTGGGGATGTCCTGATTTACTTTTGGGGGGACAAAAGGGACAAGTTTTTGCTGAATCTGTCAGCCAGTAGATTGGCTATATCTACAGCATTTGTGTATGTGATGTCCACCAGTTCTAAACAAATCTGGGTGTTTCCTTTGAGACTGCAGACATATGTGAAGAAGTTCATATGTTTGTCCCTAGCAATGTAGCCAATATGGACTCGAAGTTGGCTTTAGAAAATTTCACTAGTGCTCTTATTTGCTTGTTCAGGCTAAGGAGAGATTGCTTCCAGTTGGGCACCTGCTCCTTCTTGGTCCTGGACAGCATTTTTTCCTTTTGTTATACAGTTTATTTATTGCAGATGTCCACCAGGCAGGTTTACTCTTCCTTGTGGAGGATGATTTTGTCCTGTCAGGTATTCCTGATTCCATGCATCTATATAAAGGCTTGTATAGCACTTTGGTGTAGATTTGGACATTGGTGCCAGTTCCTACAGTGAGGAGGAGGCTGTGAAGCTGTTTATACCATCCCTCAGGTGGTTGAAATCAGCTTTGTTGAAGTTTTTTTGTTTGACCTTAACTAGATGGGTGTCAGGAGAGGTGACCACTTTATGGTCGGATCTTACCAGGGAGGATGATACCATAGGGGTACTGCAGTGGTTGCTCATGTTGGGAAATACCAAGTCCAAGATATTATCACCTCTTGTGGGGGTATCGACTAGCTGTTCCAAGCCATTTGCATTGATAAAATTGAGGAATCTTTGGGCATTCGTGTTCTGGCATGAGTAGCATTTCCAATCTATGGTTGGGTAATTAAAGTCACACAGGATCAGGGTAAAGGGTTAAATCTTGATAGATTTGAAGAGGTCCAGATAGGAGGACTGGGTATCTTGAGTCTAATTTGGGGGCCTGTAGATAGCTATAATTTCCATAGGGGTCTTGTCAATGGTTAACTGCACCTAGAGTGTCTCTTGTGTGTCATACTGTTTGACCAGCCTGGAGGTGTGTGTGTCTTTAATATATATTGAAACGTCACCTCCTTTGGCTTTGCTGCCCACATTTTGGGGTCTGAATGTATGATAGGATGAGTAACCAGGTAAGATTGGGGTGCTCTCCACAGCTTTGAACCAGGTTTCTGTGACTGCACACATTTCAGCTCCTTCCAAGGTTAAGAATGCTTACAATGAGTGCAGTTTCATGTTTAGACTCCTTGCGTTTAGCAGTATGACCTTTAATTTGCGTTTTGTGGAAATGTTTTATGTTGGTAGTACCGACCGCATGACTTTTCCTAAAATAATTCACTATGGGGGTGGCAAGGGCCATTGCCAAAAGCCTGAAGCCCAAATGAGATAGATGCAGGCCATCTCTAGCAAAGCATTGTTATCTGTCGATCATGGCTGTCAGGTACTGGAACCCCCTGGAATGACACTAGAAACTAAGCCAATTGTTAAAGTCAATCATTTTCTGTTAAAGTCAATCATTATCTGACCAGGTTGGTATACTGGTCCATGAACCCGAAACGTTGACAATGTAAAACATCGGCAAAAAAAGAAAAACATCCAAGAAACAGAAAGGCAAATTTTAAAGAAGGCAGCATTGTTTCTCCCTGGATTGAATGATTACTTATGAATTTCAACGTGTTAATAGAAGCAAATGACTGCACTGTGTTTTTTTCTCTTTTTTTCCTACTTTATTTCTCAGCATTAGTACTGGTGTATGTTTGTCATGTGACTTATTTGAATTTATATATATATATATATATATATATATATATATATATATATATATAAATATATATATATATATATATATATATATATATATATATTTTATTCTTGCATGAATCATGCCATCCCAAATAGAACCAAGATGTTCTCCTCCAAAAAAAAGGAAGCCAATCTGGTGGTCCCCTGCCATAAACAAACTTTACAACAAAAGGAAGAAACTGTTGCCGAAAAGAGGAAAATCCCAGGATGCAAAAAAAACTCCCTTACCTGCCTCAGTAAGAAGCTGAGATCCCTCATAAAATCCTCCAAAACTAGTTACGAAAGTAAAATTGCCAAAGATTCCAAAGACAACCACAAGGCATTCTATAGCTATGTCAAGAATCTAAATGGCAATGCTCAGATCTGCTCTGAGCAACAACAGAATGGCATTAATATACTGATCACAAGGATATTGCCAATATCCTGGCAGATCGATTCAGTGCCAGGGGCTCATCTCAATACTGGAAGATTGCCAAATTCTGGTAATAACGGCCACACAGATAAAAAACGCACTCTCCAAAGCTGAGAATACAGCACCCATGGGACCAGATGACATCCCGGGCTTTGTACTACATGAACTACAAAATGAACTGGCACCTCACCTAAGTGTCATGTTTAATCATACCCTCACCTCAGGCTTCATGCCCACTGAGTGATGCACAGCTACAGTTATCCCACTCCACAAGGGGGCATCCACCTTGGATCCCAGGAACTACTGCCCCATCAGTCTGATGAGCCTAATCTGCAAGGCCATGGAACGTATTATCATGAAACTTATAAACAAAGACATTGGCCACCTTAAAACACTGGACCCCACCCAGTTTGGGTTTGTGAAGGGCCAATCTTGTCTCCTGAACCTGATTGACTTCTTTGAATCAGTCTCCAGAGCCGTGGACGAGGGTAAGACAGTCCACACAGCCTATCTGGACCTCGCCAAGGCCTTTGACACCATCCCCCACTCTGGAATCATAGATAAACTTACTAAGCTGGGCATTAATCCCTATGTCACTCGATGGGTTGCCAACTGGCTTACTGAAAGAATCCACACTGTAAAAGTAGCTGACTTCAAATCCAGATCCAGACAAGTAGAGTACTTCAGGGTTCAGTCCTGGGACCTCTCTTGTTTGGCATCTACTTCTCTGAAGTACACGCCAACACTAAGGGACACTGGCTAACAAAGTTCGCAAATGACTGCAAACTGGGAGCCATTACTGAATCCCCGAATTATGTTGATACTCTACAAAAAGGCCTTACAGAAACAGATGCTTGGTGCCAGAGCCATAGGCTCAAGCACAATGCCAAGAAATGTATAGTTATCCCTTTGGGAAAAAACATGTATCCATGAATTACCACATAGGCGGCAGTACACTAAACACTGAAAGTGTGATAAGAGACTTGGGGACACAGGTGGACAGTGGTCTCACTTTCAATAACAATATTGCCACAACAGTCAGGAAATCCTTCTATGTGGCACACCTCATCACTAAGGGCTTTTCATCCATAAAAAAGGAGGCCATTGTCTCACTGTACTCATCCCTTATTAGACCCATTATAGAATACAACGCCCCATTTGATATGTACCTCTCAAGACATCTGCAACAACTGAAAAGGCCGCAGAAATACCTCACTAAAAGAATCACAGGCCTAAAGTAGATGCCCTATGCTGACCACCTTAAAAAACTCCAGGTATACTCTGTTGCATATCATCTACTCTGAGGCGATCTCTGCTTAACATACAAGGCCATGTCAAACCCAGAGTTGTTGGACATGCTACACTTAAAGAAATCCCAATCCCTCAGAGCCACATGCTCCAGGAATCTAAACCTTGTCATCACAATAAACAAAACATGCTGGAGGGATAGGTTCCTGACCCAGAGACTCCCCAGACTCTGAAATAGACGGCCCATACATGTCAAGCAGAGCACCTCTTTGGCCCTCTTCAAAAGGAACCTTGATGATTGGATGGGAGGAAGAAAATTCACCCCGGGGATCACGTCAGTCGCCCTGTTAGACAGGGGTCCAGGCAAGTAAATAGTGTGGGAAGAAATAGCCAGAAAATTGTTATGGGAATTGTTATGGCTAGGCTTGTATAGGCCCTAGGGCCGATAGCCTAGTACAAACCTATAAACCTATGAACCTGTATATCTATATATATATATATATATATATATATATATATATATATATATATATATATATATATATATATATATATATATATATATATATATATATATATATATATATAAATAAATAACAAAAGCCAAAGGAGACACCAAACCACGGCAAATAAAATCATATAGCTTTAATACAAAAACAAGTGAACACTTTCGCAGCAAAGCTGCTTCATCAGACAATTTCAAACAGAAATGCATCATCATTTTTAAATACCTACATAGCCAATAGTAAAAAACATTCAATTACGAACAACTTCTTAAAGTCATAGCACCTAAATCATTGTAACCCAGTTGTAAACTAGACTCAGACTTTCATATATACCATAAAACTTACATACTCTATGTTGTTTTAGTCATTAAATATAAAAATGTATTCCTTTATCTTCAGTACTGGTTCTTTATGGATTTAAGATATATAGATGTACTTTGAAACAACATTGAAGTGCACAAACATCAAACAGCTAAACACTAATCTCAAAAGATCAAAAGCCAAAACACCTAAAACACAAAACATTTACATTTTTTTGCAAAGGGGCAGACCTTCGTTCATCAACCCCATGTGAGGAGCTGTGCCAACCCCAAACCTCCTGCTACGAGACCACTCTACAGTGGGGAAAGCAAATTCCCCAATTCCCGCTCTTCACAATTTCACACAGACTTAATGCCAGCAGAAGCAATCAGATGAGTATTGATCATTTCTGAGAGCATAAAAAGCATTCAACATTGCAAATGTTTAAGAATATGGAGTGTTTTCATACAAAAAAAAAAATATATATATATATATATATATATATAGAGAGAGAGAGAGAGAGAGTCCACTACAAGCACTCACATGCTATATGCTTGCAATACACTTGCTCATTGCCATTTGCTTGTATAGGAAAGTACTCCAACTTCCATTAATTCAATCTCCCATAGATATTTACCTCCCATAGCCCCTACCAGAACCCCAACTCTAACCCTAAGGCTCCCTTCTTGCTACCTAAACCTAAAACCAATTTCCTATCCTAAGACACCCTTCTTGTTGCCTAACCCTAAAACCCCCTTTATACTCCCTAAACCTAACACCCTTGCTCTCTAACCCTAAGACCCCTTCATGCTCCCTGATCCTAAAACTCCTTTCCAGGTCTCTAAACCTAAAATCCACCTTCTGTTCCCTAAACCTAAAACTCCCTTACTCACCTGTGTGCTAACCCATACTCCCACACCCTTCCACTCCCAAACTCTTGAGACTTGAGTGTTTGCAGAGCACCCATATTTCATATGTGTGTATATGTGTGTGTGTGTATGTGTGTATACATGTCTGCATGTGTGTGACATAGGGAAATACTGCCAGCCTAGCTATCTGGAACTTTGTAAATAATTGTATGTCATTTGTGAATATTAACATGATTTATATAGAAGTGTAACAAAGGAGATGCTGCCAGCACAGCTATCTGGAATTTTGTAAAAAAATATATGTCAGTTGTGAATATTAACATAATTCATATGCTTGTGTTACAAATATATTAAAACTGTATTCTATGTGTATATCAAACTGCTGGTACAGAAGTGTGTGTTGAACAGGATTTGTACAGTATTAAGCTTAGAGGTGTAACCACAATGTACCCTGCTGGATTAGAACCAAAATGTATATACACTCTTGTAACTGTTTAGATGTATATATTTTTACAATGGAAACTGAAACACAAGAAGTTAACTTCAGAAGAATAGCTGAAAATTTAAATTACTTTATGACCATGTAATAAAAGGATGTTATCTTTCAGTTTCAGTCAACAGCAGACATAATGTCTATACTAGAGAAGTTTTTTGCATTTTGTTTAAATGTGGGGAATGTAAATTATTTTACAACTTCCACCATTTGCCAAAAGATCTGAGGTCTATGTATTTTTACAGGTAGATGCTAAATGCCACCAACTGCATCAATGGTTGTTTTTGAGCCTGTGAACTGAAGTCAGATGACAATAAATAATGTCATTCTACAAGTATTCCAGCAGTAATGTTTGGGATATTAATTTGGAAAGTCTCTGAGAGAGAGAGAGCATTTTGTATTTTGTCTTTGACCTGACAAGAACATCCACTCACCACATCTGTCTGCTTGCTCTGTAAGTAAGTCTAGGGGAACAGTATCATTATTTCAGATATTGTCAGGAATATAGCAAAGCTTAATTTAGATGTTTTTCTTTCTTTATTTGAGACTGTTCTGCAATGTTGTTTTAAATATGTCCTGTGATTTTTGAACTCTGAAGTTACCTGTGAATATATACTGAGTATTTTCTTGTTCTTTTATTATTGTTATCCTCCCAATGTACGTCCCCCACTGGTGCTAGTGGTAAGGATTGAGGCTTCTTGATTACTTGGCCAGTGGTGGAGCATCACACATATATTACTTTTCCCCCTCCCCAAAAACTCAAGCTTTTTTTTCAAGTGACCCTTGAGAAACACTGCTTGATAGGGTTGAGCCTATGTGGGAATGCCATATCATATTCCCTGTCTTAAGAGCCCATCTGCATTGGCATTGGTAACCCCACTGCAGTGCTGCACTGTCATATCATATGCCTCAAACCCTAGGCTCCACCTTAGTGTCACTCGTCTGGTCAGGATAAAACAGACGAATATTCGTGGGTTCTGTTCAAGCAGCTTTATTACACACAAACATCAGAAATGAGGCCTTATTACTTAAACTTAAATAAACTTATAAATAGACTGACTACTGCACTCATATATGTTAATACTCTGGCTGTTCTCTCAAAATGGCACTACTGCCTGTATGTGTTCTGTATTT
Organism: Protopterus annectens; assembly: GCF_019279795.1. NCBI lineage: Eukaryota > Metazoa > Chordata > Ceratodontiformes > Protopteridae > Protopterus > Protopterus annectens. The sequence continues at coordinate 1,501,884,842 of NC_056731.1, read as the reverse complement.
ATATGCATGTGCCTACATCTGGAAATGCTTCTTAAAGGTACATACACACGCTCTGATCTACATCCTCCCTTTTTGAGAAATAGTCCATATATGAAATGACAGTATTCAAATGGCATGCAATTTACAGAAATGATCTTTTGACATGCAGTTATGCAGAACTAATTATTTGACATGCACTCATATAAAATTAGACACATAGAAAATAACTAGGTCCAACTTGCTGTGTATTTTACACTAGGTCTTGAAATAAGACCTCACCGTGTAACATAGAAGTCAAAATTGGATCTGGCAACCGGGAGTGTCTTCTAGGAATGTTCAACTTTGGGGGCATCTGGGACATCATCAGGAAGGGAATGGATACTGAGACGTGTTCTTCAGTATGAACATTGTCAGAGTTGCTCTAGATCTAGAGTCTGTATCACAGGTATGATGTTGCAATATCATTTCTGATACAGGAAAAAGATGTCTGCAGTTTCTCCTGTGCTCTCTACCCTCAGATTCCACTAAGTAGGATCTTGGCTCGATCCATATACCTCTCACTTGACCAATTCAATAATGCCTTTTGCCGTTTGCATCCTCAGTGTCTCCTTCTTTTAACGGATGAAGAAATCTGCTCATTTTATTATAGCTGGACTTCTGAGAAGAAAATTTTTTAAAAAGTTGGGCTTTGATTAATCTGTTGTTTTTAGCATTCGGCACCAACCTACTAGAACTGAAAGGCACAGTTGTTCTGGTTTGCCTAGATAGAAGACTCTGAGCAGGTGAACCTAGTAGATTGTCATGGGGTATATTTCTGAGATTAAGTAAATTCAAGAAGATATCAATATTGTCATGCTTTGACCTCTCCAGTAATCTGCTAGTAACATGGATAAAGTCCCACTCTTTAGCAAATCTCTGAAACAATTGATTGCTAAACTGAGAACCATTGTCAGAAATAATTTTCTGTGGACTACAATGGACTGAGAAATGATGTTTCGTCTTAGTAATAACAGCACTGGACATTAGGTTAGGTAGCAAATCGATCTCAAATCAGTTTGAATAAGAGTCTACAAACACTAAGTAATGTTGACTGTTCCACTGAAATATGTCAGTTGTTACTGTTCACCAAGGTAGTTTAGGAATTTGGCTTACCTGAAGTGCCTGTTTTTGCAAATGCGGCTTAGTACTGTTGCACACTGAACAAGAGGAAAGCACTTTATCAATGTCTTATGCTAGAGAAGGGCAAAATACTAGTCCTCTCACCCTTCTTTTGGTAGAATCAGAACCTGGTGGCCATGCTGTAAAATCTGAATGTATTCATGTTGTAAGGAAGTATGCACAACAACTTTTGGACCTTTGAAAATTATACCATCTTCCATCAACATCTCATGTCTGTATGGAAAATATGGTTGTACATCTGGCAGTACACAGGACTGCTTTGATAGCCATCCTACATTGATGAAGTGCAGGGCTTTTTGTGATATGGTATGGTATGCACTGGGACGGCATACTGGGACCTCTGCTACTGTGCTAGCAGGGGTAAGGGAAATTCATTTTCTTTAAAATTAACAAAAAAAACCCCCCAAAGCTTATTTTTTTAAGGGCTGGAGCACCCTTTGCATCCAGTCGCACAGACACAGAAGAAGTTTGTAAAGTTGAGCTCTAGGAATGTTAAACTGCTGACTCCTGGGTAGCACAACCCCAATGGTCTTTCATTCAGTGTGAGCTGCATGCTCTAACCTGCAGAAATGTTCCCTAGCAAAAGTAAACGCTGCCTAAACTGCAAATTTTGCACTAAGGTACAAGCAGAGCGTAAATATTCCGGTCAAGATTTGATATTAAGCTTCTGCTTTTATAACAACATAAACTGTTTCTTTCTTAATACCCATTGGCTATGGGTGTTTCACCATGACAAAAAAGCATTACCATTCTTGTATCTGTCGGCTGTGGGTAATACTAAAATATGGTGCACACACTATCACCAATGTAGGATTCAGAAGTAGCAGTAATAAAAATAACAATAATAATAATAAATAAATAATAATAATTTATACATATATACAGAGAACAAATTAAGATAGATTCAGAAATGTAGTCACAGCTGCAGAGCATATTTGAAACATCTGAATTATTATTACATGGGATGTACAACCAGCGTGACAGAATACTTTCTGTCTGAACCAAAACCATTTTTGACAGGTGAGAGATTATTTTGCCCCAATGACAGTCACTGGAATTCTGGTACTGAAATTTTAAAGTAATTTGCTCTGCCTTGTTACTGACATGAGAGAGACACTGAAAGAAATTTTAGTTTTTACATTATCTACAATGTGGTGAATAAACTTATCTTAATTTTCTGACCCATTCTTCTGTTCACAACACACTGCCTATGACAAGCCTCCCAGTGCATAGCAGACATTGTGCAAAGCAAAATCAAACTAGGAAAAATAGAAAAAAGTAGAAAAGCAGGTACATGAAAGAATAGGGACCCTTTTTCACTTAATAACACAATAACCTCCTTTTGAGGAATACTTTTCTGGAAAGTCTAGCTGTGTGCAGTTGTTATTTCATTCAATCACCCCCTATCCAGAACATTAGTTTACCTGCCAAAGTGAGATCCTGATTCGATATGGGCCTGTTGCTGCCATCTCTAAGCTCCTGTAGTCAGCTGCTAGGCAACAGGACGCTCAGTGCAGGCTCAGTACATGGGCAGAATTTGCAACCTTAAATGCATTTAAAGGGATAGCATCAGCCTTCCTGCCTGGCTCCTTCCTAGAATGCCTTAACATTAACGCTATTATACAAATGAATAAATAAACATTGTGCCTGCAGTGTAAGGAACTGGAAGAAATGGGGAAAAAAGCATTTGCGAGTAGCATGTAGGAAATAAAGATAATCTATTTTCAATGCCACTCTAGCTAACATTAAAGGACCACTACGGGCAAATGATGAAGAAAACATCTATTTTTTATCTTGCCATGATTTACTACACCTCCCAAAGCTTCCTGCAGCAAAATAAGTACTCATTCCTAATTTTATTTTGTTTTTACTCTTGTCTGCCCTCATGGGGGCAGACATTGTGATTCCTTTGGAAAGCTAAATCTGTCCCATAATGCACTGACTGAGAACAAATAGCCCTACCATTTGTTGTAAGACTAGACTTCCATTCACTTAGAATGGAATACCTGAAAAAAACTGCCAAGTTTGAGAGTCTGCAGCTCATGTGTCATTGACTGGTATGCACTGAGTTTTACAAATGTTGTTCCTACTGATGTACTACACATTCTCTGAAAGAAACTTGCAAAAGTGTCAACAAATTACTGAGATAAAGTCTTTTCACAAGGAGCAGTTTTGCAAGTTTCACTTCCTGGCCAGGTTACTCCTCCCATCTCCCCTCCTTCAGTGGGCTACAGTCTCACATTTCCAGCTTTACTCTTAGATTCAACTATTTAGTCAGCTTTGCATGACAATAGACATAAAAAAAATGACAGCCTGGTGTGCCACTAAATCTGTTCCCTTGTATGTCTCTATGCCTCTTCACTTCTGAATAGCATTTCCCAGGAATAAAAAAAAAAAAAAAAAAGCAAACGCATCAGTCCAGAGGTCCAGAGTTTAGGCCAGTCTATCCATTTAAAATGTGCACAGTGAAATATTCAACTTATAATGCATTTTGGCTGCTGACATGGTTATCTTTACATAGTTATTCTCTTATAGTATAACCTGAACTTATGGTATTTAATGGTAAATTTTACAGCAGTACTCAGTTTCTTAACAATGACCTCCCAAGCCTCTGATGTGACCTAGTACTTTTTCTTACTATGGCTTTATCTAGTTTTTCTTAGTTGTATACCTGTAGCATGTCTCTCATCCTCTCAGCAACAGACTCCTGGAGAAAACTTCCAAAGCAGATACTTGTATTGAAAGAGTAGCAGCAGCTGTAGCAGTGAAACTACACTCCAAAACAATGCACTCAAACATAGTAGTGACAAACACAGGGGAATGTATATGTCTGAATCAAGCAGTGATGAAATTGCTAGGGACTTCACTGAGCACAATTTTACTCTTAATCTCTCCTTTTCATAATCCATAACATTTGCACCACACTTACAAAGGCACACCTCCACCTTCCACAAACAGCTACCCACACCCACACAACATACCAGTCAAATTTAAGGCTTTTCCCACCTCTCTGCAAAACACTGCTGTAATGGCTTTGGCAAACAAATGAAAATGATTGATGGGTGTTGGTTCAAGACTCCCATCCATATCTCAACAGTACAGATTTTTGCTGAAAGTCCAGATCTTTTGTCTGTTTTCCATAAAATTGCAGTTTTCTGTCAAATTACTGGCAAATCATTGAACACTGAAGTCAGAAAGTTGACAGGCATTTGATTTTCAGACTTCATATCCTTAAGAAAATTCACTCTAATGCAAAACCTGTTTATCAACTTTCTAAGTTTGTAAGTGTAATATTTATAAATTGTCTTCTTTTTGGGCCTTTGTCCCCTATTATTTATGGCCTTGTCCAGATTTCTTGTTCTATAATGTTGAGAGTTATGCTGCCATCCCTTCCTACTGGAGCCAGTCCACTGCACTTGCACAAGTGTCCCCCTCAGCAGGGCAGCAAGCAGGTATCAGTGCAGATTTGCTTTATAGTTCTTTTACACCACACACACACACACACACACACACACACACACACACACACACACACACACACACACACACACACAGTAAATCTTGTTGTCCATGTTATTTATTCTTTTCCTCGGTTTCGTTTCTCTTACTTGTAATATTACTTTTACTTATTTTTTTCTCCTGCCTCCCATATCTATCCTAATTATTACTTCTAACAAATACTTTTTCCTCACTCTTTCTTCTCTTCCCCTCCTCCTCTTTATCCACTATTTTCCACTCTGACATTTTCTTTATGGGTAAATAATGAACTGTCACCCTTATATCAGCACATTTCAATGCTATATAATATTGTATTTAGTCTAATAATAGGTTCATAGGTAGGTACTAGGCTATCGGCCTAAGGGCCTAAGTAAGCCTAGCCAACAAGTTTCCCTGGCTTATGCCACCCAAGAAAGTTATTTTCCTGTGCCACTGACGAGTACAGCCACAGAAGTGATTCCCGGGGTATATTTTCCTATCTCCCATCCACTCAAAGATTTTTCTTGAAAAGTGCTAATGAGGAACTTTGCTTGACATAGATGGGTAGCTTGTTCCAGAGTATGGGAAGTCTCTGGGACAGGAATCTATCTCTCCAACATGTCCTGTTTATTGTGGTGACAAGGTTTGGGTTCCTAGAGCGTGTACCTCAGAGAGATTGGGATTTCTTTAGGTGTAGCATGTCCAACAGCTCTGGGTTTGACATAGCTTTATATGTTAGGCAGAAATCACCTCGGAGTAGGCAATATGCTACGGAGTAAAGCTGGAGTTTTTTTAGATGGTCAGTGTAGGGCATCTGTTTGAGGCCAGTAATCCTCTTTGTGAGGTACTTCTGCGGCCTTTCCAGCTGCTGCAAATGTCTTGTGACGTACATTCCAAAAGGGGCGTTGTACTCTATAATGGGTCTAATGAGTGTCAAGTAAAGGGGAACAATGACCTCTTTTTTTCCTGGATGAGAACCCTTTTGTGATGAGGTGTGCCACGTAGAAGGACTTCCTGACTACTGTGGCAATGTGATTATCAAAGGAGAGACAAAAGGTTTCTCAACCAGAAAAAAAGAGGTCATTGTTCCCCTCTACTCATCACTCATTAGTCCCATTATAGAGTACAATGCCCCTTTTGGTATGTACCTCACAAGACATCTACAACAACTGGAAAGGCCACAGAAATACCTCACAAAGAGGATTACCGACCTCAAACAGATGCCCTACGCAGACCGTCTCAAAAAACTCCAGCTTTACTCCTTCACATATCGCCTACTCAGAGGTGATCTTTGCCTAAAATACAAAGCTATGTCAAACCCAGAGCTTTTGGACATGCTCCAATTAAAGAAATCCCAATCCCTCCGAGCTACACACTCTAGGGACCTAAACCTTGTCACCACAATAAACAGAACATGCCGGAGGGATAGATTCCTGTCCCAGAGACTTCCCATACTGTGGAATAAACTACCTATCTATATCAAACAAAGCTCTTCATTAGCATTCTTCAATAAAAATCTTAATGATTGGATGGGAAATAGGAAATTCACCCCAGGGATCACCTCTGTGGCTCTGCTTGACAGTAGCACAGGAAAATAATTTTCTTGGGTAGTAAAAGCCAGGGTACCTTTTTGGCTGGGCTTGTATAGGCCCCAGGGCCGATAGCCTAGTACCTACCTATGAACCTATATGTTCCATGGCCTTGCAGACCAAGCTCATCAGGCTAATAGGACGATAGTTCCTGGGATCAGTTTTGGCTCCCCCTTTGTGGAGTGGGATAACTGCTGCTGTGCACCATTCAGTGGGCACAAAGCCTGATGTGAGGCTATGATTGAACATGGTGCTTAGGTGGGGAGCCAGTTCGTTCTGAAGTTCGTGTAAAACGCAGCCTGGGATGTTGTCCAGTCCCATGGATGCTGTGTTTTTGGCTTTAGAGAGTGCAGCTTTTACCTGTGTAGTTGTGATTACAGGGACTCTGCATTCTTCCTGTATAGATATGGGCCCTTTAGGGTGTGAGAGGGTGGTAAAGTTAGCACTGAACCTATCTGCCAGAATGTTGGCAATATCAGTTGGTTCTGTAATTTTCATGCAGTTGTGCTGTAACTCAGAGCAGATCTGGGTGTTGCCATTGAAATTCTTGACATAGGTATAGAATGCTTTGTGGTTGTCCTTAGAATCAGTGGCGATTTTATTTTCATAGCTAGCTTTGGATGCTCTTATAAGGGATTTCAGCGTCTTACTGAGGCTAACCAGAGAGCTCCACCACTCATGGGATTTTACTCTCTTTTGCAACAGTTTCTTCCTTCTGTTGTACAGTTTGTTTATGGCAGGGGACCACTAGATTGGCTTCCTTTTTTTGGAGGATAGCTTCTTGGTTCTGTTTGGGATAGCACGATCCATACACTTATGTAAGTGCTTATAGAGTGCATTTGTGTAGGATTCAGCAGTCGTAACTGTATTGGCTGTCTGCATGGGTGTCGAAGTTTGCCACTTCTGTCTTAAGAAGCATGAAGTTGGCTATGGAGAAATGTTTTACCGTGGTTTCCTTAATGTGGGGTGGGGGCGGGATGTGGATATCTAGGGTGATTAGCTTATGATAGGATCTGACCAACAAGGAGTTGACTTCGGGTGTGGAACACCGGTCATTCATGTTGGTAATGACTAGGTCTAGGATATTGTTGCCCCTGGTGGGGGTGTGGATAAGTTGATCCAGGGCACTGGAATTTATGAATTCCAGAAAGCGTTGAGCAAAGGAGTTGGTACATGAGTAGTTTTCCCAGTTAATGGTGGGGTAGTTGAAATCGCCCATTATTAGGGTGTTTGAACCCTAATATTTTCCAGTATATCAAGAAAAGAGGAGTGGGAATCCTGGGGCATGATGGGGATCTGTAGCAAGCTACAATTTTGATTGCAGTTTTGCCCAGAGTTAGTTGCACTTGGATAACCTCGGATGCATTATACTGAGCAACTAGCCTGGAGGTGTGGATATCCTTAATGAATATGGGCACACTTCCACCTTTGCTGTTCTGGTCCAGGTTACATGGCCGAAAAGTGTTGTATGATTTATAGCCTGGTAGTGCAGGGGTGCTCTTTGGAGCCTTGAACCCCATCTCAGTCACTGCACCGGTATCGATGTTCTCCATTTTAAGGAGTGCCATGAGTGAGTGCATTTTGAGATTTAGACTTCTAGCATTGAGTAGCAATACCCTCAGTTTTTGCTTGCCTGTTCCTGTTACATTTGAAACTTGTCTAAAAAAGGCACTATAGGGATGGCAAGAACCTTAGCCAGTATCCTGAATCCCATGGGCAACAGGTGCAGGCCATCTCTGGCAAAGCATCATGGTCTGTCGACCATGTCGTCCCAGGCAGACAGATACTGGATCCCCTTAGAATGACACCAGAAGCTTAGCCAATTGCTGAAGTCAGTCATTTTGTCCTTGTACTGCGGTATCATTCTGGGCGATGGCAGAATGCTACTCAGAGCTAGGGTCATACCTCCCTGGGCTACAAGATCGGAGAGCTCTTCTATGTCTCTTTTTATGTAGTCCAGGGAGGCAAGTCTCAGGTCATTCACACCAACATGGACAATGAAAGAGTCATATTTGTACTTGGTTGTGGAGTGACCTGAGTGCCTGGGTTATGTGGCAGATCCTGGCACCCGACAGGCAGTTGACAGTAACCTTTTCATTATTTAGCCTGGTAAGTGGGACATCAGTGTGCCTGACTATAGAGTCACCTATGACTAGTGTGTTGGGTACGTTGTTTTGCCTATTATATTATATATGTTATAATATATATGTTTGCCCATAATATCTGAATAAGTGAGTGGGATTTTCATGACAGCATCAAGGAAATATTTTCCTTCCTTCTGTGTTTTTTTTCCTTAAGTTTTAGATTTTTCTTGGTATATTGATTTTCTTAGTATATTTTATTTTTTTATTTATTTTCCATTTGTTTACAAGGTTAGTCCAACTGGACACAAGATGACTGTTTTCAGCGGAGGCTGGGGGAGAAAAGCTCCAGATACATAGTAAACAATTATAAAAAATAATAAAAATAAATTATACAAACATAGCTATTTTGTACAAAGAGCATAGAAAATATAAAAGGAGTAAAATCAGAAAGCAGGATTCACAAAGCCTCCGTGTAAGAGATACATGGCTTACACCGAGGCTGCAGTTAAACAGTGTGACGTCAGCATGTCATGCATATGCATGAGGGCATGCTGAATCACACCGAAGGCTAACACAGTCCGTGGAAGACAGTAGGGGGCGTGTCCGTAGGCCGAGCCCTGCAAGCGGACACGCCCTCAGAAGAGTAAAATTGCCCAAAGTAAACACCCACGACAGAGGCCATGGAAATGTGAATAAACACAACACAACACATGCCCCCACAGACTATGAACATAAAATATATAAATGAACATCTTATATATTTTTTTAAACGTAAAGATGTTTGCCTGTGAGTGTGCTCGTTTGCGCGGGCGTGCCCGTAGCTTAGCCACAGTTAGCAGTCAGTGGAAAAGGATATAAGAACTAAATATGCAAAGTAAGCCAAGAAGCAATAGCGTAGTGGTAGGGATGTCAGCTGAAGAGCAGGCATTCATGGTTCGAGCCCCCACAACACCAACTTTTATTTTTAGTAAAATAAGCACGAAACAAGTCCCTGAGAAACATGTACACATATAAAATCATAGTTCATGTAAAATGTAATGAAATAGTCCATTTATTTTGAAGAAATGTGAGATAACAAAATAATAAAAAATGCCAGATGTGCCTATAGCTGAGCTACAGTTTAACAAGGTGAGTGCATCTGCCCGTAGGTGAGCAATGGTTTAACAGGTGCAAAATGAGTGCCCAAAGGTGAGCAGTGGTTCAACAGGTGCAAAATGAGTGCCCGTAGGTGAGCAGTGGTTTAACACGCTGAAACTGTGTGCCCCTAGCTGAGCTGAGAGTAATATGAGTGCTGATAGTCAAATGAGGCATAAACCAGCGCACCCCGTTTGCACAGAGCTGCGCACCGCGCCAACAAGCTAACCGACAGGCAACGTTGAGCAAGCTGTATCAAAACTGCCTTTACACAGACACACCCCTCAGCCTGTCTAGACAGTCATAAAAAAGCCAGGTTCGAACCCAGGATACTATGCACCATAGTCAAGGTACTGAACCACTAAGCCATGACAGCAGTACCTATAAATGCAGTAATAGCAAATATATAGGAATGAATACAAAGTGGAGCATGACAAAGCAGGTTTTGTGAAGTTGATACAATTCCAAAATGGCCAATCACAGATATGTGCGGGAAAAATGGCATATATAAGCCCCATAGGCGGGAATACACAGCATAAACGATTGTAGAACTGACTTGCAGCCAGAATGACAGGAGTAGGTGAGGGTAGTTGCTTTTGAGCACAGAGGTGGGGCATTGAGGAGTCCAGATACATGGTCTGGCTCCTAGTCCACAATCATGAGGCCCAACTCATGCAGGGCCAGGTCCTGTGGGGAGCATATAGGGCTGAGGCGTGGGACCGGTTGGCTCATGATCTCACCAGTGCCACAGGGATTCCAAGGACTGGTGAGCAGGTTCGTCACCACCATGCGGACCTGAAGAGATGCAAGCAGGACCAATTGAACCTTTGGATCCAGGAGGCCCGGCAAATGCCCAACGCCCCACTACTGAGTAAGTTACATGTAATTATGTATGTAAGAAATTAAACTAGCTGATATTATGGAGATGTGTATTCCAATATTACTTCATTTATATTACAGCTGCAGGTTTCCGTTCTGCGAACCGCAGAGCCTATGGCGATAGGCTGGTGCGGTTGCACCACCAGGCAGGTCAGTAATCCTCTCCCAGTAACTGTAAAGAAATATAAAAGTATGACAGTTAGCAAAAGAGTGTAGTGTAGTCACTAAGTAATAGAATGTGCAAGTAACAAGTGTAAGAGTGTTTGCAAGTATTGCTTGATTACAAAAGTGTGTTGCAGTCTGTAATCCAAACAGAAAAATTAAAATGTCTGAAATAAAGTCTGAAATAAAGATGCCCCACCTGTAATATAATAGTACACAACTAGCAGCAGGCTGAAAAGTACAGCTGCAGAAGATGAGCAAATCACATGTGTGAAATATACCCCTGTTGAAATACTGAAACATGACAGAAGTGAGACTGCTAGAAAGGATTGTAATAACTACAGGTAAAACATGTCAATAAAGCCTAGAAGTAAGTACCATCCTAAATAGTAAAATGAAAACAAGTGAGAGAGTGTGAGAAAGTGTTATGAATCCACCAATAAAGTAGTAATAACCCCTGAATAAAGTATACTGCAGTCAGTACAGAATGAAATGCATGTGAGAAGCAAAACCAAACAGCAAAATCTGTTCAAAGTGTTGCTGCAGCTGGAATGTGTATCCCAAAATCTGGATATGTTGCTCTCAGTCCGCAATATGCAGATAGTATGATTGTCTGACATACCAAACATCCACAGTTGTCTATAGATATATAAAGCAAATGTAGCAGGATGATGTAGCTGAACAAAGCCAGATATGAATGTGTATGAAGAACAATAAAATGTATATTGATGTAGCAGTAACAGTCCTATCACCAAATTGAAGTAGTTATCATATAGGAAACTGTAGTTAGAACAGTAGTGTGTATATATGTGCAGCTATTAGAAATGTACAGCATATGTATTGGTATTCGAAGGTGTTAATATTATTTTCTTCACCCCACCATATAACCACATATAACCCATTCCACGTGAAAATGGTATTTGCAATCACAATTAACACCCCTGGACATTTGTCCTGTTGGGTCATAAATATTTGCATGTCCATTGATGCATCTGCCCTGTTCATACATCCAAACCTGATGGCCTGTTGCCATCAATCAACCCTGCATGTTGTTGGACTGTGTATTGCTGTTCAAATTATGCATGTGTTATGCTCGCTGTTCAATGGTGTGAATGTCTGGGTGTTTGGTTAATGGGAATACTAATGCATGCTGTTACAACTAATTGTGAATGGTATTATATGTTACTAACCCAAACTGTCATGACATAATGCAAAACATAGGACGACAGGGAAGGCGGGTTCCAGCAGACCCACCTCTCCCACCTCAGCTGGCGAGTGCACCTGGCACTAGTGCCCAGTCTGGACCCTCCTCCGGTGGCCTTGTGCCACCTGCGGGTGGAAGCGCTGCAGGGGATGGGGCTCGTCCCCCCTCTGCAAGTGTGGCCAGAGGAGAACCACCACTCACCCTCCATAGCATCGGGACTGTGGTGCGTAGGGAGATCCAGGACTCTGTTCTTGGGCCCCTACGCCAGCTTGAGGCACAGGTGGCACAACTTATGGGCATGCCTGTTGCCCGGCCTACACAGCCCCCAGCACAGCCCCGTCCTGGGCAGTGAAGGAACAGTGGCAACTGCCCATGGGTGGGGATATCAGTTCCACTGTTGCCGTCTGTGGGCTCATGGGCTCTGGATATCCAAACCTCCGTCCACGTCAATTGTGTAACCCCCCCACATGTGTCATACACCGCCCCTGTATGCATCTTGTTTGTCTTGTCTGTTGACCTACCCAACCTACCTCCCCAGCTATACCGACTTCCTTCACCTGACATACCACTCTTACCTGGAAAAAAAAAAGGGCACTCTGTACCCACAAAAAAATTACGCCCCATACATAGCTGCCCATTCCGCACACATGTCTGCTGGACATGGAAACTATCAATTACAATTGGCTGTACAACAAGTATTATTGTTGTCCTGACACCTCTCTCAGGGGTGGAAGGTTTCAAATGTCACACCAAATTACATACATATGCACAGCTGTTGCTGATGAAGAAATTGGCAGCTATGGGCCTTACCTACATCCCTCCTGCAAATCCCAAGCTTGTTTCCCTACTGTCTTACCCTCTTTGTGACCCCTTTTTCACCACTTTCCTGTCTCCCCATTTCCATTTCTTTCAAAGAAAATAGCGCGGGTGTGTGCCAGAGTAAGCACTGTTAAGCAGTTGTAAGCGGGTGTGCGCGTGTGTGCTCAGAGCTACACGCCAGTGCGCATGCGTGAGCTCCGCGCAAACCAGCGCTAACCCGGTTACAACTGCTTAAAAGTTCCTTAGTCACTCTGATTGACAGGTCCTGTAGTCAGTTCAAAAGCAAAATAAAATCCCACTATCAGTCCCAAACCCAGGACCTTGGAAACAGTAATCTGCATAACCTACCACTAAGCCATGACTCTTATACAAGAACATTGTGCTAAAATAAATATATCATGTAATAGTAGGAATGAATGTAAAGGGAATATAGGATGTGTAGTACACAAAGCATGTCATTTAGAATTACTGTCAAAACTAGTGGATTTCCATAATAGTAGTGTGTGAACAGAAACAGCCATGCTATTTGGTAGCTAGTAGGTAATAATGTCAGTTAATGTACATATATAAATATATGTATATTTACATATATATATATATATATATATATATATATATATATATATATATATATTTATATATCATGAGAGAGATACTAACCTTTACACTCAAAGAACAGTGTTCACAGCATACCAGCATGGTCCCCGCCCTTACAATCTGAAAGGGCAACGCCTATCTCACATACCCTTTTATAGCACTGTCCTGAAATCACAGTGAGAACTGCAATCAGTACACAACTGGCTGCATGCAATTAGCAAATGCTGGCTTACAATTGGTGCAGAGGCCATCACATGGACCTATGCAGATACCTACAAAAGCATCCTGTACTAACACTCCACACATGCAATACGTTCATTGCACTGTCTGGAAGCAGACAGAGGGAGAGAGACAGACAGAGACAGAGAGTGAGAGAAAAAAAAAATACACACACTACACACTGAGTCTAAGCTGTCAGCAGTAACAGTAGCAAGCCGTGCCAGCAGCAGCAGGAAGCAGACGTAGTGGTAATGCAACCAGCTGTGACAAACACAGGTAATGTAAAGTAGCAGGTTAATAGTTTGCATACTGTGAACCCTCCAAATGTGTCATAGGTCTGTATCTATAGGTATGTCCATGTGATATGTTGTGTGTACGTAGTTCCACCAAAAGGGGATGACTATACATTACATGTCAGTCAGTGTTAGGCCATGATCCTGGCAGCAGTTGTCTGTGCGTTGCCGTCATCAATGGCTGTAGTGACTGTTTAGAAATGTCAGCCAGGTTCAAAAGGCAGGATCAGCCCATCACAAAGGCAAACTGGCTGGGAACAAGTGTCTGCAGGTACCCAATATCGCTGTATATGCGTCCCATACTGAATAATTCCATAGCTTAGCAGACCAGGCCAGTTATGCTTATGATGCGGTAGTTCCCAGGGTCAGTAGAGGTGCCTCCTTAGTGGTGTGGGACCACTGTTGCTGTATGCCAGTGTTCAGGTACATATCCTGTAGTACGGCCAAGGTTAAATATCAGTCTTATATGCAGTTGTATGTCCTCTTGGAGTGCACGTAGCACACATCCAGGGATACCATCAAGTCACAGTGATGCTGTGTGTTCTGCTTTGCTGAGGGCGGCCCTCACCTAGACATGTGAGATGATAGGGAGGTTACATTCAGCTGTGATAAGTATTTCTACTTGTGGGGGAGAAGGAGGGGGGATACATGCACCGAACCTGTCTGCAAGAATGTTGCCAATATCTGTGTGTTCGGTGAATGTTAAGTAGGTGTGTATTAACTCAGAGCATATCTGAGGCATTTGGTCCATATGTGTAACATAACTGAAGAAGGCCTTGTGGTTATCTATAGTGTTTGTGGCCATTTCCCTCCCAGAGTAGGCCGTGGCCATTGTTATGAGAGACCATAGCATATTACCAGTGCTGACCACAGATGCCTTCCCTTAATGGGAATCTGCTCTGTCCTGCAGTAGCCTCCTGCTATTGTTATACAATCTGTCTCTGGCTGGGGTCCACCGGACAGGATGCCTAACCTTTGTGCATAGGGTCTGGGTTAGAAATGTGTGTGCAAGTTCCATGCAATCTGCGGGATGTCCATGGTAAGCATTCACAAAGGGGTCAGTAGTGTGGGTTGTGGCTTCCACTGGCCAAGTGGGCTGCATGGATACCATCTCAGTTCTAACAAGTGAATAACTGTCTAATCACATACATATCAAAGTAGTCTACTGTGCTGGTGGTGGTGGTGGGATATGTATATCCAGGCCGAGTAACTTGTGTCCACATCACACTAGTGGATGGCGTTCCACATACAGTACCTTGGTATGAACCCCCAGAGTGAGGTTGTGCATTGGACCTGTTGCAGTGTGCTGACCGATGGGGCATGCTACTATGTTGTATGGAATGTGGCAGGTATTGTTGCACAGGTGTTGGCTGAGCACTGATATCTGGCCATGTACTTGTGTAATCACCACGAGACACACACATGCAACATATGGGAGTAGTAGTATATCACTACACTGGAGTATAATGTATAGTATGTGTGCCATATATTGCTGACATAGTCTTCTGATATCCTGTTTGTGTTTTCTTCCAGGGAGATGGCGCATCAGCGTAATCCCACCTACTCTGCAGCAGAAGATGAGGAGATACACCAGAGCCTGGTGCGGGAGTATGACATACTGTTTTCCCGCACCAGCCAGAATCAGCAGGAGAGGGCTGCACTGTGGCAGGACCTTGTCTGTAGGGTAAATGACATTGGCACGCATAATAGGACATATGAGCAGGTACGACATCACTGCAGTGATTTAATCAGAAATGTCCGTCAGCATGCGTCGGATATCCACAGGCAACAGGTTGCCACAGGAGGTGGGGTGGCCACACATCCCCCCCTCACCAGACTGGAGGGGCTACTCCTAAGTGTTGTGGCTCCAGCCCCGGAACAGCAACAGCAATATACCTGCATCATAATGGAGGCTGGATCCACACAGCAGCACGACATGGAGCGTGCAGGTAATATGCCATATGTACACTTGACTGTTCTGTACACTGTTAGTTTATGCATGTGTAAGGTGTGTCCATGGTATGTAGCTGTTAACATAGTATGTAATTGTGCATGTGTGATATTGGCAATATCAGCAGCTGACGTGTGAAAGGCAACTGGTGTACTACTGCACTGTATCATATGCAGTATCAATGGCACAGTTGTGCCCACTGACATTAATCTCCTCACTTCTGCAGGTCCCTCCGGGGTTACAGCAAGGCAGGCCATCCATGCTGGTGAGTGTGTTTAACAATACCTATAATAGTCCTGATAGTGCTAGTAATACTAATGTAACTCAGTAGTGCTCTGTGTGTATACTGCGGGGTGTGCATGTGTGCATGTGTGCAGGTGTGCCTGTGTCCACGTGTGCATGTGTGCATGTGTGCATGTGTGCCTGTGTCCACATGTGCATGTGGGCATGTGTGCATGTGTGCATGTGTGCCTGTGTCCACGTGTGCATGTGTGCATGTGTGCATGTGTCCACGTGTGCATGTGTGCATGTGTGCATGTGTACACATGTCCACGTGTGCATGTGTGCATGTGTGCCTGTGTGCCTGTGTGCATGTGTCCATATGTGCATGTGTGCATGTGTGCATGTGTGCATGTGTGCATGTGTCCACGTGTGCATGTGTGCATGTGTGCCTGTGTCCAATTGTGCATGTGTGCATGTGTGCATAAGTGCATCACTGGTAACATTGTGTGGACACTGTAAACTGTGTTTCCTGTCTTCCTCCCACATGTTCTGGTGCTGCTCTGGTGTCCTGCAGCAGGGAACCTGAATCTGGTGCCACAGGTACTGGTAATGATGATATCTGTGTAATGGTACAGGAAGGTGTGTCAGGGTCCGCCATTGGTCAGCCAATTGACAGTACACAGCTGTCAACCCCATCATTGAGCACAGTCATCCTGCCAGTACATCCTTTGTCACCATTGTCCCTAGGTGATGGACAGGATACAGTGGGCATTGACCAGAGTAATGTGGTATCTGTGGCACATGCATCCCCACACAGCAGCAATGGGCAGGGTCCTGCGATGGTACCACACAGACAGTTGCCCATGGGTTCTTGTGGGAGCATCCATGGGCATACTGCCTCTGGCAGACGTGCCCAAAGAGGTCTGTCAACCTCAGCTATGTTTCGGGCTGTCATGCAGGCACAGTCGCATATGGAAAGGTACACCAGACAGGGTCTGAGGGAGCTGAGAGCATGTCGCACAGCCATGACTGACAGTATGCGTGACATTGCGGATGCTATCTGTAATTTCACCGATGTCATAGACAGATGTTGTGGGGACATATTACAGCAGTTACACAACCAAATGTCCATGAGCCAGGGCAATGGTGGGCGGTTGCGGCATCGACGTGGCCGTATGCCAGCAACAGCAGCAGCTGGCAGTCGGCGTGGATGACAACAGGCCCGCGCATGCCCCCATAGTGCCAGCAGCAGCCCCAGCAATGCTGGGTCTGTGCTGTCATTGGAACGCCCCTGGAGACCATGTGCACGTGGCTCTGGACAGTCCCAACAGGGACCTGTGTCCATTCAACACACTCCCACTTCTGATGACAGTACCCAGTCTGGCTTAGTACTGGATACGGTCCATAGCACCCCTGCCAGGCACAGGTACCGTGTCCATGCCCACAGACACTGATCTGTATGACCTGCCAGGTGCAGTCTGTGGCTGTCCACAAACCCCTGTATATGGCAGCCATGAGGTGGAACTGTGTGCGTGCATACACACATGCGAAATGTTAACACCTAGGGCTACCACATACATGCACACACTGCACCAACAGTGCCCCACCCTGTACTGCTGACCCTCACCAACACACATACACACACATGTCAATTGGTGGTATCAGTGGCAGACTCAGGCATACCTAATTCACACCCTGTGCATATGATGAAACTGTGCCACCTCCTGCAATCTCCAACATCAGTGCAGGAACAGGTAAACACGTTGCTGATGCACAGGGTGACTACATAGAAGTGTATTAGTAGTATCATGTTGGTAACAGTACAGTGTGCTGATATGACTGTGTGTATATCCCAGCATGCCTGATGCAGTAACTGTATGACTGTCCTGAATTGTTATCTGCACCCATAGTACGTACCAAAGTGTAACAGCTGCACATAATTGCATACCGGTGGTAAGGATGTCAACAGATAGCCACATACATGGGTAGCACAGGGGGGAAGCTAATGCAAGTAATGATATGCAATGATGGACATGTACAGTAATGGTGGCAAGTTGCCCACAACGAGTATGCAATGTCATCAGTTCTACCATGGGCATCTGCGCTGTGCATTCCTGGGTACATGTTGATAGTGCCTACATATTTGCACTGTTACTTACTGTTAGGTAACACTGTTAGTGTTACCCCTTCTTTGTTGTACAATGGACTACTTCCAGCCCTGCTTACTGTAGCTTTGTTTGCATGCATGTTCGCTAGTTCCCTGGAACACTGCTTCCACCTGCAATGCAGAGTTACAGTGCTTCTGTGGACTCCTAGTGACATCTGCATAGCGCATATATGTCAAGTTTACACATGACAGAACGTCACTGTCTGTCCTGTTCGCATGTACGTTGCCTGTGACACATTGCACATGTCTTACCTGGCATTTACCCACGTGTGCAGTCATATATGCCAGTGCTATGAAACAGTAGCAATACACCCACACATACACACCTTCAGTATGTTGTTCCCCATTGGCCCTATGTGTTGGTACTCACCATGGCAATCACACTACTAGGGTAGCATGTGCAAAGGTAACCTGTGAATCACCTCTATGGTCCAGTTATGGTTTATGTGAGTCATGTGGCAATGTCACAGCTGCCACATGTATGCAGTCAACCATCACCCTTGGCCAGGAACATACAACACATGTGTGGGATGCCACCACATAGCCAAACTGGGGACTGAGCACTCTGAACCCAGTAATGCCATACCCTGTCAGGTGGCATGTCATATTACAGTGACTACAATACCAGTCAGACATAGACATGCACTGACAGCAAGCTGAACACACTGGGGCATACGTGGGGACTCAGAATAGCATCCTGCCTGAGCATCACACATCTCCGCAGCTGGCACACAGGCATATGTTACGTCGGAACAGAGCACATGCCACACATGGCACACACATCCCGTGTGCCACACACTCACAGCCTGTAGGGCTACACAACACACCTGCTACAGATGTGTCAGGTACCTCTCTTGGCCGCTGCAGTGGGGTCCCGCTCAACAGGCTGTACATGGTGAAGGTCACAGTGATATGCCTCTGGGGCACTATGGTCCATCACAAAACACATGCATACAGGTCAGTCAGAGGCATGGACACATATGACTCAGTCATTGACCATGCCACTATGGATGACCTGAGACATACCTCCCTGGACTACATGATAGGGAACATAGAAGGGATCTCTCAGCATGTGGCATGGACCAGTATGAGCCTGATCTTGGCTGCCATCATACCCTCACCAGGTATGCTACCACTATATGTAGGAAGGGTGTTCTATGTCTACATTCTGCTCAGTTTCCAATGTCATTCATAGGGTATCCACTGGCTGTCAATGTGTGCTTACATGCTAGGGAAGCCACAATGATGTGCAAGGGGCAGCTTGCACGTGACACCCATGGCCCAATGTATATTGGCGAAGCCCCTTGATACACACATACTGCCTTATGCTGCAGGACACGGATTACATAGCCACCTCCGCGGGTATCACACAGGATAGGACACTAACAGTGATGCTGCACAACACCAGCAGTGTACACTGCAAGATGCATGCACTGGACACTGTCCCCAGCATGGTGAACTGCAATGTCTGTGCAGTACCAGAGTCCTGATTCATGGCTCACAGGTGCATCCCATCACTGCCAGGTTATACCTCATACCATGCCTGTCGTCCCCTACACATGTAACACTGGACAGGGGGGTGGTATCCCAAGGCACCACAGATACACACACCTCCAGGTTGTTGGCACAGCACAAAGCATCAGGGCCTATTCATGTGCAGCTAACAGAGTGTCAGACGGACGTCTGGTTCATAGCCTGGCACACACAACCCTCCCATACACAGGAAACCCACCTATCCTCCATAACAACACTGGCAATATGCAAGTCTCAAGAACCGTCTTTATATGGCTGGACTGCATCCAGCCAAACATTGTGCGTGAGCATTACTGTAGCTACAACACACTAGTTGAAGGGTTCCCAGCATGTGGTCACTGAATTGCAGTGGAATGACATGTTACCACTCCTACAACAGGTGGGAACATGCAGCACCTGTACATCGACTACATGTAGACTATATGGCCCAGACCAGATGTGTATCCCCTGCTGTAGGTATTTTACCATATACACCCACACTGTATAGACACATACCGTGTGCAGCCCCTGCACAGTAAGACACAGTCATATTGTTATGCATTGCAAATACCATGTATCCACTCGAGGCATGTGTCAGACATGGTAACTACTGCAGGTCACAGGTATTTATGCATATGTGTCACACACATACATCATGTGTGCATTGCCATTGCTGGTTTAGGCAATGGCATGCATTGTTATGCACTAAGACCCACACAAGGTCATAATGTGTGACACAACCACACGTGGCAGTTGTGGGTTACCAAAACATACCTATCTGTACTCTGACAATGGTAATAGACCCAGTAGCAGAGCGTACTATTGGCATTACTGGCCAACTAGCCCTGTTTGGCTGTGCTGATAGTGTGGTGACATCCCCTGTGTTTACTGGGGGAATATGCAGCGTCTGGTGTATTGTCGTATTTGCCAAAATGATCTGTTCTCTCACACTTGCATTTACATACACCCTACTACCCCCACACTTGCCATTTGCAGGATTTATACCCCTACCTAACTAAGTCATGACACGTGAGAGAGACGCATTAGCAAAGTGCACTGTTCAGATTACTAGGAGGTTCCTCTTTTCTGGCTGTACTTATAGGGTGCTGACATCATCAGTGTTTTGAAAGGGTAATGTGCATCAGGTAGTGTGATCTCCTGATTGCCATAACTAACATGTTTTTCATACAGAATTTCACACACACAAACTCCCCACATCCAAACACACACACACTTGCCATTTGCAGGTTTCAAACCCCTACCTAACTATGTTATGACACTTAAGAATGATGCTATAGCAGACTGCGCTATTCGGATTACTGGTAGGTATCTCTTCTCCAGCTGTATGTATAGGGTACTGACATCATCACTGTTTGGAAAGGGTAATGTGCATCATGTAGTGTGATCTCCTGATTGCAAAAAAGCACATGTTTTTCATACAGAATTCCACATACACAAACTCCCCACATCCAAACACACACACTTGCAGGTTTCATACTCCTACCTAACTATATTATGACACTTGAGAGAAACGCATTAGCAGAGTGCGCTATTCAAATTACTGTGAGGTTTCTCTTCTCATGCTGTACTTATAGGGTGCTGACATCATCTGTGCTGAGATAGGGGAATGTGCATCCTGTAGAGTGCTTTCACAGTTGCCAAAAAGGACATCTCCCTCACACAGGCTTACACATACACTAACCCTCTCCAAACACACGGGACAGTTGCAGGATTCAAACCCCTACCTAACTATGTTATGACACTCGTGACAGATGCATTAGCAGAGCATGCTATTCGAATTACTGGGATGTTTCCCTTCCCCTGCTGTACTTATAGGGTGCTGACATCATCTGTGCTGAGATAGGGGAATATGCATCCTGTAGAGTCCTTTCACAGTTGCCAAAAGGGACATCTCCCTCACACAGACTTGCACACACACTAACCCCCCTCCACACACACTGGGCAGTTGCAGGATTCAAACCCCTACCTAACTATGTTATGACACTCGTGACAGACGCATTAGCAGAGCACGCTATTCAAATTACTGGGAGGTTTCCCTTCTCCTGCTGTACTTATAGGGTGCTGTTATCATCCGTGCTGAGATAGGGGAATGTGCATCCTGTAGAGTGCTTTCACAGTTGCCAAAAGGGACATCTCCCTCACACAGACTTGCACACACACTGGGCAGTTGCAGGATTCAAACCCCTACCTAACTATGTTATGACACTCGTGATAGATGCATTAGCAGAGCGCGCTATTTGAATTACGGGGAGGTTTCCCTTCTCCTGCTGTACTTATAGGGTGCTGTCATCATCCATGCTGAGATAGGGGAATGTGCATCCTGTAGAGTCCTTTCACAGTTGCCAAAAGGGACATCTTCCTCACACAGACTTGCACACACACTAACCCCCCTCCACACACACTGGGCAGTTGCAGGATTCAAACCCCTACCTAACTATGTTATGACACTCGTGACAGACGCATTAGCAGAGCATGCTATTCAAATTACTGGGAGGTTTCCCTTTCCTGCTGTACTTATAGGGTGCTGTCATCATCCGTGCTGAGATAGGGGAATGTGCATCCTGTAGCGTGCTTTCACAGTTGCCAAACGGGACATCTCCTTCACACAGACTTGCACACACACTAACCCCCCTCCACACACACTGGGCAGTTGCAGGATTCAAACCCCTACCTAACTATGTTATGACACTCGTGACAGACGCATTAGCAGAGCACGCTATTTGAATTACGGGGAGGTTTCCCTTCTCCTGCTGTACTTATAGGGTGCTGTCATCATCCGTGCTGAGATAGGGGAATGTGCATCCTGTAGAGTGCTTTCACAGTTGCCAAAAGGGATATCTTACTCACACATCAACCCCGCTCACCCGCTCACCCGCTCACCCCCCCCACACACACACACACACACACACACACACACACACACACTGAGCAATTGCATGGTTCGAACTCCTACCTACCTATATTATGACACTTGAGGGAGATGCATTAGCAGAGTGCGCTAACCGAATTACTGGGCATCTGGTCTGCACCTGCAGTATTTATAGGGTGCTGACATCTTTATTTCTACAGAGTTATGTACATCTAGTACTACCTGTCAGGTGAGCGATAGTATATATATGCATTTGCAGCCACCTACGTCAGGGTCAGATATGCACATCGCACTGGCAGGTTATGTTCTATACCATGCTTCGTGACCACAGGACCTGTAACACACAACACAACCAGTCCAGAACACCACACCCACATCCAGGACACACACTTAGCTTCCCTGGGAACAGTGCCGGGATATGCAGGTGTTCACATACACCATTCCAGTTGTTAACATCAGGTACAGGCATATTGTGTGTGAGAACTACTCAGGCCTCTACCACTTTACCCTACAGCCACCACAATTTGTGGGTCCATGTGCTATGGCAGAACCACACACCACAGCCACATGGGGGAATACATATTGCACCTGTACATCTGCAACATGAGTACTCACTGTTCCACACCAGAGGTAGACCACCATTGTTGATATCTGACCATACCCAACTTTCCCTGGACATCCATATCCCATCCCCACCCCCAGGCAAGGTTGTCACTGCACACAAACTGTATTTAGCACAAGCAGACTCTACACTTGTGAAGACTGGGGTGGCCAACTTCAAAGGACCCATGCTGGGGGACTATACTGGCCACTCAGCATAATCCTTGACAATTGCATTCTATGAGCATGTGTACGGTTTGCATTGATCATGCTATCCCACATATACCCATGACTGCTCCACAACAAGACACCTGTCAGGTGTACTCCAGCCATATATGAGCCGTCCAACAGACAGAGTGAGCTAATACATTGCAGAGCTGTAGCCCACAGAGGGAGGACATCTGTGAACAGTTCCGGCACGACACTTCATTCCCACATAATCATCACAGCACAGTGTTGACAGTGGAATTGTCCAGACAATGCAGATAGGGCTCCCCTCAGTCTGTTACTGATGGCCAATTACTGTTAGGGATCCTCTGCAACCCTCTTCCAGCACACACCAACAACATGGCTGTGGCTTAGCACATTCAAACCCTGGGATCTCCACTGTGCCCCTGCTTGACAGAGGCACAGCTCACTAGCCTCACACGTTGCCTTATGTGACCTACTTTACAGTGGCACAGTAGCCTACTGTACTGGGGATGCAGATGCCAAGCACACTCTGGCTGAGCTGTCATTCCCTAGGGCAACAACCCTAGTATTGACCTCTACACCCATATGTTCAATTGTCAAATGCACAATATTTGTTGTGCTGTTCTACTGTTTGCAGGTCTTTATTGCCATAGCATTCCCTGTTCCTATGACCAACTTGTGTATCTGTGGAAGATGTTTGCATATGACGGCGATCCACTATATCACTTATGTCTCTGTAGTCATTTACTGTGTGCACTGGGCAGATTGCTGTGTTGTGGTTGGTTCCTGGAATGATACGTACAAATACCAGATATGTGTGGCCAACTGCTAAACGGAGATATGGCCTAAGTGTGTGAGCATGCCCAGTTCAGCCTTTCCATGGCATGTTGTCTGACATATGCCTCATTTATCAAAGTGTGCGAGCATGCCCAGTGTGAGCTTTCCATATGTTGCACTCTGAAGTCCACCACATATTTAGGTGTGTGTGAACTTCAACAATATCTCACGTTTATGGTTGTGTGTTGGGTGTCATGTTGTGTACTAACTGGCCAACTGCTTCGTGTCTGCCACAACAGGGATTATACTGTGCCTGCAGGGATTGCATGGGATAAAACACACCAAACAGCCGATACTTTACAGCAATAATCTCCTTTATCTTCACAAGACCTGGTACCTCGGCATTTCGCCTTCAATGGATCACAATTCAATGCAGCACAATAGCAGTTTTTATATGCATTGATTACATCAATTAATCAATTAATTATGTAATTAAATTCAAAAAAAGGAGGGAAAAATTTATATATATGTTTTTAAAGTGATCTCACAATACTTACTACAAAAAATTTATATAAAATATATATGTATATATATGCGCACACATTTCTAAGTATATCATTCATTATTTTATTATATTATAATATAATTTATAAAGATTATAAACATATAATATAAATATCAAAATTACTTAAATATATTCATTGATTCATCAGATACCCAATTCTAAATTAAGACCGAAAGGTTTTAAAGTATTGAACTTCAAAATCATCCTTGTTTCAAGTTCTAATAGTTTGTCACAAATATTGTCACCCCTATGACAAAAAGGCTTACCCAAAATGCTGAATTTTAAACAATCTACCTTCCCCTCATGAGCCTCAAAAAAGTGTTTAGCAACTGGACTACATAAATTTGAATTTTTAATGTCCCTTAAATGCTCTGAGATTCTAACTCTGACCATTCTTTTTGTTTGTCCAATATACCATATATTATTACAACTGCAACTAAGTATATATACAACACCAATAGATTTGCAATTGAAATAGTGCTTGGGGTTATGGTTAATATTATTAATAGATCTAACATTAATTATTCTATCACATACACTGCATGAACCACATCTGAATGAACCCACATTAACAGCATAAGAAGTTCTTTTTATTAAGAGGTTATTGTTTAGTATTTCTTTTAAATTCTTTCCCTTTTTGTATGAAAATGTTATGTGATGTGGAAAAAGCTCACCTATAGAGTCATCCTCGCTAACTAGGTACCAGAATCTTTTAATTAAAGAAACAAATATTTCAGAAAAAGCTGTGTATCTAGTTACGAAAAATATCTCTTCCACATCTCTATCTTTTTTGGTCGAACCCAAAAAATCCATTTCAAACTTTCTGAACGTTCTATGCTTGTTCATAACATCATTCATACTTTTCAATAGTTGCTTTTTATCATACCCTCTTTCACATAATCTTAAGAACACCTCATTTAACTCATAGTCTAACTCAGATTCTATGCTAGTATGCTGATGGATTCTTTTAAATTCTCCATAGGGCAAGGCTCTCAATAAATGGGGAGGATGCATGCTTCAATTTTCCTTTTTTGCATCGTTTGGTTATATTTTACATTGCATGGGATACTTTGCAGACAGTTGTCAACATACTTTCATAATGACCTAACACTGTAGTACCGTATAGTGTACTGGTTCAGTACTTTCACTGTGGTGGACAGTATCCTGGGCTTTAGTCCTATCACTGCTTGACATCTTCATAGTGTGCACAACAGACTGTGTAGGGGCCAGTTGTGCACATATGACCATGTTGCATTATGTTCAGATATGGACTACCTACACCAGGCTCGTCCAACATTGGTAGTGTATTCCACAACATAGGTGGACATTGGCAAACACTAGCGATGTTCCCTAGGCCATTTCTGATGCTAGTCACAGGGTGTGTTTGTCCTTGACACACATTGTAACTGGAGTTTGCCATGACATATGTCATGGTTGGTATACTGTGCCTCCGTCTACCTCTGACATAACAGTGATACCCAGGGTTAACCTACCATTTCCCATCCACTCATCAGGATTCCTCTTGAGGGGTGTCGATAGGTGACTCTCTGGCTAACCTGTACCGGAGTCTACTCAAGAGTGGGGGTGCCTTCTGTGTTATGGATCATTCTGTACAGCTTGTCCTATGTATGTCAGTGCTGGGGTTCAGGTCTCTCATGTGCATAGCTCACTGCCATTCAGATTGTACAAGGTGCAGCATGTTCATTGATTCCAGGTTGGACATGGCTTCATACATCAGGCACAGCTTGCCTGTAGCTGGGCAGTATGGCAGTGTGTGGGGCTGCAGTTTGTTTACTCAGGCAACACATGGCATCTGTTCATGCTCTTTGCTACTCCTGGTGGGGTACTGTTGTGGACTTTACAGTTGATAGAGGTGTCTGCTGAGGTATATCCCACAGGGGCTATTGTAGTCAATTGTGATGCTGATGAAGGATGACTGCAGAGCCACAGTGACCTCCCCTTATCTACATCTGACAACCCTCATGATTGGGTGGGTATATGGTATGTTTCTGCGAACACTACAGCCACATGTTTGTCCAGTGCAGGATATCTATCACCTTGTGTCCCCAGGTCTCTCATTACATGTTAGGTATGTAATGGGTTAGCACCTGTGTGGTAATTTGTGAGCACTTACTGTATATCCACTGTGGTTGTCTATCCACAGTTCTGCAATTAGCTTGCTGACATGGCTATGGCTCCAGTTGTCTGTTTGTAGGTGGCCCTTTTGTGGGTTGCTTGTGTCAGCTGGGGGTCGGATATGGTGGGCTGTTTGTACTCCTCTGCATACATGTTCAGTCACAGTCCTTCCATGTTAGCCTATACCTATGGGACATATATACAGAACAGGGGGGGCAGGACCAAGCCTTGTGGGATGCCACTCATATCTGCTTTGTAGTCTGACATGGATGCAGCATGTCTGACCATGTCAGTTCTGTCCTCGGTCTGGTTTGCAACCCCTCTACTGACATAGGGGTATATATTTAAGCTGGTGAACATATCCATACTGAACTCGTAGAGTATTGTCTAGAAGCATATGCACGGTCCAGCTACGCTGTGTGGACCACATTGCCCTCATCAATGACCTTAATGACTGCTTCAAATGGGTCAAACATGTTTAGGGGCAGGATCTGCAGTTACAACAGCCACACTGTGTAGGGTCCAGTATCAGTAGGTCCACGATAGCTTTATGTCTGCGGTACATACTGATCCTTTCAATAGCTGTGCAGACCAAGCTTGTCAGGATCCTGGGGTGGTAGTTTGCAGTATCCATTCAGGCAACACCTTTGTTGTGAAGGACCACTGTTGTTGTACACTGCTCTTTGGGTACATATCCTGTGGTAAGGCTGACATTGGGCAGTAGTGTGATTTGGCATTCCATTATTCTTGGAGTCCATGTTGGCCTCAGCCCAGGACACCATCACATAACTTTGCTGCTGTGTGTTTTGCTTTGCAGATGATGGCTGTTACCTCAGCATCTGCAATGTCAGGGGACCAGCAGTCTGCTGGGATAGATATTTTGCATTCTGGGGGGGGGGGGTTTGCACTGCACCTGTCAGGTCGTATGTTGGCAATATGTGTGTGTGTTTGGTATGTTGTTTGTAATATCTGTATGATTCGGAGCATATCTGTGGATTCCCAACATGGTTCCTACCATCAGTTAAGTAAGCCTTGTGATTCTCCTTAGTGTCCTGTAAAATTTGTATCTTCATAGGTTCATGGGTTCATACTAGGCTATCCACCCTAGGGCATTAGTAAGCCAAGCCAGAGTGTGTGTGTCTTTCGCCCCTTGCTATGTGACTATTATGGCCATTTATGATTTTCTTTACTGTGCCTCTGTCTGGTCATGACACAGTGAAGACCCCCAGTATACATGTACGATCATCCATCCACTTGGCAATATTCCTGTTGAGGGGTGTCAGTGAGGGGCTCTGCCTAACATGGATTGGGATCCTGTTTCTGGGTGTGGGGAGCCTCTGGGTTATGTATCTGTCCCTCCAGCACATCCTATTTCATTATGTGTTGAGGCTGACATCTGTCACTGTCACAGCTCCAATGGCTTTGATTTCCTGTGGTGGAGCATGTCCATTACTCCTGTGTTGGACATGGCCTTGTACAACAGACATACAATGCCTCTGTGTAGGCAGTCTGTGACTGCATTCAGCTGGGGTGTCTACAGCCAGGCAGCATATGACATATATTTGACACCCATTATCCTCTTGGTGGGGTACCTTTGAGGTCTTCCGAACCGCTGCAGGTGTCACGTACGGTACATCCCATATGAGTCATTGTACTAGATTATGGGTGTGATAAGGGAACAGTACAGAGGCACAGTGACCTCTGTTGATGTAGATGTGAATCCTTTCATGATACGGTGTCCAATATCGACAATCTTCCTAGCCACATTGGCATTGTGTGTGTCACATGACAGATTACTGTCGACTTGTGTCCCTAGGTCCCTGATTACTCCTTGCATACATAATGGTTTACCACCTATGTCATAATTTGTGAGTACCTTGTCTGGTATTTGGTGGGACATTCATACTGTCCAGTGTCTTCAGGATGTCTGGGTGGAGTTCTTGTGTGTGAGAGTGTGGTCTGTCGCATGCTACAGACTGTACAGCAGTTTTGACTACACTTAGGTGCACATGGGTGGTCTCCGCTGCTTTGTGCATTGTCAGTTACCTGGCTGTATGGGTGTCTGTGCTGCGTATGGATACTCCCCCTCCTTTGATGTTTTGGTCCAGGTGTTGGGGCCATAACGCATGATTTGTGGTATAACCTGGTAGTGCTGGTGTGCTATCACTAGGCTTGCAGCAGGCTTCTGTCACTGTGCAGATATCGATGTTCTCCATGCTGGGAAGTGCCTCAGGGGCATGCATATTGCAGTTTACACATCTGGCATTGGTCAGCATTACCCTTATGTTTCTTACCACTTATGTTTTCTAGGGTGGTGGGTAGTCTTTTTGGCCTTGCCTACATACGGCTCTATGGAGGTGGCAAAGGCCTTATCCAGTATCCAGACGCACAGAGGTAACAGGTGCAAGCCATCCCTGGAACAGCAGCATGGCTTGTCATGCATGACATCTCAAGCAGACAGACATTAGACCCTCTTGGACTGACAGCTGTAACTGTGCCACCTGTTAAAGATGATCATTCTGTGTTTGTACTGTGGCATCATTCTTGGTGAGGGTTGGATGCTGCACACGGCCAGTGTCATACCAGCCTGGGGTACATACTCCGAGAGATCATTCGTGTATCTTTTCATGTAGTCCAGGGAGGTACATCTCAGGTCATTCACACCAGCATGGACATTGAGTGCATCATATTTCTGCTTGCTTTGGGGTGACCTGCGTACTTGTGTTATGTGGCATATTGTGGCAGCCTACAGGCAGCTTACTGTACCCTTTCCCTTGTTCAGTCTGGTGAGTGGGACAGCAGTGTGTCTGCCTATACAGACACCTATTACAACTGTATCCGGCATGTTGTTTCTCCCTCTGGCCTGTGACTGTTTGGCACACCAGCTTTGTGTACTATGTGTTGCATGTGCTATGTTTGGAGGTTGTGGTTGCTTGGGATCTGCTTTGGAGGCTTCTGTTGGTGTGGTGTGTTTGTAATTAGGGCCTCCGGGAATGTTTTTCTGTGTTTATGTGTTTGGTTTACAGTTGTGGTAGGTCTATGTAGGACTGGGTTTGTGGTGTATGTGGTTACTTTCTCCTCCTGACTAGTTTTGACAGTACTGAGTTGGGGGAGCTCAGCCTCCGGTTTGGATACATGGTTGCATCTATCACATATATTTGTATTTATTGGGGGGAGTTGTGGTTGTCTGTGTATTTGGGACAGGTGTCACATTGCCTCTGGATTCACAGATTCTACTTGTTGTGGCTGGCCTTAGTGGATTGTATGTGTGGACATATGTTATTGCCATACTACTGATCAGTGATTACTTCCCTTTTTATGTTTGCTCTATCATGTGGTAGCTTCCTCATTCTCTTGCATGGTTTGGTAATGGCTGGAGTCCAGCATGCCAGATGCCTGCGTGTATGGCATTGTGTCTTGTTGTTATTTGTGATTGCATACTCCAAGCATTCCTGGCTGTGTTCATGGAATGCCTGTATAACATGTTCTGTGGTGTGTCCCATATTCTGCACTTGCACAGGGCCTTTCGTGGATTCCACATCGGTTTGGAGGGGTGCAACCTATGCTTTACACATGTTTTTCACTGTAGTATTCTGGCCAGGGACTGGGGTCGGGCTGTGAATATCCAGTGTGATTACTCTATGGTCTGGTCTTACCAGTGAGTGATACACTTCTCATCTTGCCATCCAGTACACATTTTGCTGATTATCACATCCAGTATGCTTACCCCTCTTGTGGGAGTGGTACGTTGTTCCTGGGCATTTTGGTTTATGGATTCTGGGAACTTTTCTCCGACTGTGTTGGTGCTAGTATATTGCTCCCGGTGTATGTCTGGGTATTTTCAGTCAAGCATTATAATGTGGTTTGGGGGGCTTGATATATTCATGTATTCCAACATAGGCCAGGTGCAGTTTCTGGTATTAGGACAGTAGTCTGCAGCAGGCTATATACTGGGAGGCAGTTTTAGCCATTGGTATTTGACCATGGCTATTCAATGCTGCTTCTTGTTGTGGTACTAACATGGGGGTGTGGTTATCCTTGACATTTATTACTAGTCACCCTCCTTTTGTAGGTTGTTCCATGTTTTGCGGCTGTACAGCACAGTATGAGGTGTGAACTGGTAGTGTTAGGGTGCTGATGTGAGCCTTGACCCAGTTTTCTATTACAGGACTGATATCTACATTCTCCATACTGTGTGCATTTACACTGCACACATCTTGCTGCTTAGACTTCTGGCATTGGGTAGCATTACATCTAGGTTCCTATTCCTTGTGGTAGCTATGAAGGTGGGTTTGTGTTTTGAGACTTACCTATTCAGGGCATGCTGTGGGTACTGCCAGCCTTTGCCAGTATCCATGGGGCCTGGACTGATAGGTGCATGCCACCCCTGGCAGGTGGTGCATCATGTCATGCTCCGCGTGTCGTCCCAGGCTGGAACACATTGGCTCCCCTTTGACTACCTGCATTACTTCAGCCAGTTATTGCTATTTATCATCCCATCGTCATTTTGTGGCTTCATGCTTGGTGAGGGTGGATGTTAGTCAGGGTCCTCAGGTGTGCATATAGTACATGGTGTTACATTACTTAACACATGGCATTCATGCCTCAGGTGGTGCTGCAGGGCTGCCTCTGTCGGATGCGCATATTACACTCCCTGTACATGTTTGTGAGCAGGTCATGTCATTTTAGGCACCCCTGTTATTATTTGAGTGAGTCAGAGGGGGTATCATTCCCAGGGTTCCTACTGAGCCAGTGTATGTGCTATGCGTTGCCTCTTTGCCAAGACCAGGGCATACTGGGAACACCTCCTTCTGCCTACTGGGGCAGGCTCAGGTTGTTCCTCCTCTGAGTCACGCTCTGCCTGTGATGGCCTTGGCAATGGTGGGGGGCTGTTTGGCCCAGCCCTATGCTGGTCCTGCTGCAGCTGTTTTCGCAAGATCATATTATGTAGCATAGCACATACCATGACAATTTGGGTGGTGTGTACTGCAAGGCTCCACCAGATGTGTCCAGACACCGGAACCGTGACTTGAGCAGCCCAAACACACGCTCTATTACATTACATGTTTGTGCATGTGCCTCATTATGGCGTTCCTGTTCAGGTGTGTGTGCGTTTCTGATGGGTGTCATCAGCCACGGCTCCAGTGCATAACCTGCATCCCCCACTAGGTGTCCGTGTGGGATGTCCCCATTGGCAAATGTCTGGTACAGCTGCGTCAAATGCCAGATGTGGGAATCATGGTAACTCCCAGGGCAGCCAGCACACACATTCATCACACACAACCTGGCAGTTGATGGAGGGGAAGCCCTTGCGGTTAATGTAGGCCCTACCCTGCCCACCGGCTGGTGCTTTGATGTGTATGTGCGTGCAGTCTATTGCACCCACTACCTCAGGGTATTCCGCTATTTGCTGGAAGAGACGCATATTGCTGGCCAATACCTCATGGGCATTGGGGAAATATACATGATCATCGACATGTGCTGACATGGCATCCATGAACTGGTGCAGTACCCTGGAGGCTGATGCCTGTGATATCCCCATCATATCACCAGTTGGTCTCTGGAAGGTACCTGTTGCTAGTATTCTTAGGCCAACACATACCTTGGTTTCCACTGGGATGGGTTCCCCTCTGTTGGTTCTGTGTGTGAGGCGTGGCCTGCACAGCTCAACTATTTGCTGCAGGAGCTCTCTGTCCACTCTATAGCTCTACTATCTCCAGCTCATGTAACCCGTGGTAGGTGACCCTGGGCCTGTACACTCTTCTCCGTCTCCTCACTGTGGGTTGTCTGGCACCATCTGCATTGTCACCACCCTCAGCAAGTCGCCTATGTCTCATTATGACAGCTATGGCAGCCCCTAACATTTCTGCTCTGAGTGAAGCTTTTTCAGTTTTCACTTCTATTAGCTTACTCCTGTCTTGCAGTGTCTCTTGAGAGAAACATCCTGCACTGCTGTTTGCAGAGTTTTAAGTGCTGGGCTTGGCTACTATTCTGCCTGTGTAATTGCCTGCTTCTAATTGTTTTCACCTGCTAGCTCCAGCAGAATTCCCTGCTAGCTTCCTACTAATTCTGTTGCTTCCTTTTTCCTTTCTGTTTCCTCAGGGGGGAGCAGCGTGCATACCAGCAGAAACGCACTCACAGTGGCTTACACGCGCGCACACATGCTTACACGGTTTACAATCGTCTTATTCGGGTTAAAATGCACGCACACCAGCACAAACAGTGTTACAGGTCTGCCAACAGGCTCCTACATACTCAGTCTGCCCTACACGCGTGCACACCAGCGCAAACAGTGTTAAACATCTACCAACACGCTCCCACATGCTCAGTCTGCCTTACACGTGCGCACACTGCCCTACTCGCGCTTCATGGCATGCACACGTGCGCATGCACGCCCAGCAAGAAACTTTGGTGTAAGTAACAGTGTACACCTTCTATTTCTTGACTTTCCCATGCTTATCTTGTGGCACTCCTCTTTCCCTGATCTGTGTCTGTCATCTGTCATGTTACACTGACCTCCAACGAACTGCATTTCTTTCTACCATCCCCCCCTGTGATGTC